>NC_083097.1:64101666-64401666 GCF_949774975.1 Lagenorhynchus albirostris
TCCCCCCCAGCCCTTGGCAACCACCATCTTCTTTCTGTTTCTATGAGTTTGATTACTTTTTTTAAAAAAATTATTTATTTACTTTTGGCTGCGTTGGGTCTTCATTGCTGCGTGTGGGCTTTCTCTAGTTGCGGTGAGCAGGGGCTACTCTTCGTTGTGGTGAGCAGGGGCTACTCTTCGTTGTGGTGTGTGGGCTTCTCATTGTGATAGCTTGTCTTGTTGCTGAGCATGGGCCCTAAGCACACAGACTTCAGTAGTTGTGGCACGCAGACTTCAGTAGTTGTGGCATGTGGGCTCAGTAGTTGTGGCTCGCGGGCTCTAGAGCGCAGGCTCATTAGTTGTGACACACGGGCTTAGTTGCTCCGCGACATGTGGAATCTTCCCGGACCAGGGCTTGAACCTACGTCCCCTGCATTGGCAGGTGGATTCTTAAGCACTGCGCCACCAGGCAAGTCCCAAGTTTGACTATTTTTTATGCCTCATATAAGTGAAATCACACAGTATTTGCCTTTTTGTGACTGTCTTATTTCATGTAGCATAATGTCCTCAAGGTTCATCCATGCTATAACATGTGCCAGGATTTTCTTCTTTCTTAAGGCTGAACAATATTCCATTGTATATATACTCCATATTTTCTTTATCCATTCCTCTATTGATGGACATTTGGGTTGCTTCCATCTCTTGGCTACTGTGAATAATACTGCAGTGTACATGTGTATGCAGTTATCTCTTCAAGATCCTGCTTTCCATTCTTTTGCATATATACCCAAAAATGAGATTGCTAGATCATATGGTAATTCTATTTTTAATTTTTTGAGGAAATTTTTGTTTTTGATAGTGCCTACATCATTTACATTCCCATCAACAGTGTACAGAGTTCCAATTTCTCTGCATCCTTGCCAACACTTAATATTTTCTTTCTTTTGATAGTAGCCTCCTAACAGGAGTACAGTGAGACTCTTTCTCCTTTTTCGCAATTTCCCAGAGATTGCATTTTAATTTGGCTAATGCTTAGTAGTATAGGTATTAACTTTTTTCTTGAATAGAGGAGCAAACGAAAAATCTATCCCTTTCTGCATTATAGACTAAGTACATGTCGTAGTTCTAAAGGTCCTCAGTCAAGCTGCCCATTACCCATCTTGATTAATTCTTACACTTTAACTTACACATGGATTGTTCCACAGTGGTCACCAAGTTCCCTAGTTCTGATCTTTGAAGTCCAAGCCCAAAGTGCATAGCGTCGGTCCAATACCATATCGTAACATCTGTTTGGCCTGCTGTCTCAGATAGAGGTGTGATCACTGGGAGGAATCACTAGTTTTTCCCCAGGAATGATAAGCTGGAAAAAGGTTAGACTTGGGGAGACCAAGATAAGTGAGAAAGAACTAGATCAAGCTCCCAGGGAATGACACTGACAAAAGCTGCAAAGACTTGTCAGTGTAGGTGTTGGGCAGAGGTGGGATCAGGGATCATTGTGGGCACAGCTAGCATCAGCTAGAGAGCTTGTTATGTAGCAGCTTGGATCATTTCTGACCAGGGCCCAGCAGGTGGAGAGGGTCCATGAATAATGGTGTGGCAGAAATAGTAGGTTCTTTCTCGCATTAGAGAAATAGCCAAAGTTGAGGGCTTAATGCCTCTGTGTTTCTCCACTGGATTTTCCCCAAATAGATGATTTGCAGTTAGAATTTCAAGGGTCAGTTTATCCACGTGGATCGCGGGGTAGAAATATGATTTGCAGTTCCCAGGTCAAGGTTAAATACAGAGCTCCTCTCACTGTGGGAGGTGGGGACATTCCAGGGTTGTGTCCATGTGTGGCCCATGGCACTTGTTGAAGCCCATTAGAGCCAACATCATCTCCAGAGGTGACCTCTTCTCTGCCCCATGTGTCTTAGTCATGTCTACCCACTAATATGTGCCCCTTTATCTCTCATTTTTACCATGATTTCCGCCCCCATCCAGCAATCCTTCTATTAAACACTTTGTTTTTGGCCACCTCATTGCATCTTGATTTTTTGTGTGTAGTAAGCGGGCCTCTCACTGTTGTGGCCTCTCCCGTTGCGGAGCACAGAGTCCGGACGCGCAGCCTCAGCGGCCATGGCTCACGGGCCCAGCTGTTCCGCGGCATGTGGGATCTTTCCGGACCAGGGCACAAACCCATGTCCCCTGCATCGGAAGGCGGACTCTCAACCACTGCGCCACCAGGGAAGCCCAGCATCTTGATTTTTTTTCTCTTTCTGTAGCTGTCTTCTGATTATTTTTAATGTATTTACTTCCCATCTTGTTCTTAAAAGTATTTAAGGTGGTAGTTCAAAGAGGCACATGGTACACTGGATTAAAACTAAAATAGATAAGGAAATCAGGCAATGGAGGAAAATCGTATGAGGCCATGGGTATGGTTAGTGAACAAGTGAGTACTGTGTGGTCCTCTGCAGTTCCTAAAGTCACTCTGATTTTGGTTCTGTGTAATCAGTTATGTGATTCATATTGAAAGCTAAGAATAGATTGGTGTGCAGGCATATCTTTTCTTGCTCCTGAGACTTGAGAATAATTTATCCTGTGGAGCCTCATAAAAGAGACACTGTGAATAGAAAGCTTAGAATTATACTGGGGTCTAGGGAGCTCTTTGGCATTTTTCTGAAAAGGTGAAACAAAGGAATTATAGATCTAGTTTTTCCTTTTATTTTGCATTGGTATATAGGCAATACTGATCATGAATAGTTCTAGAAAAGTCATGGATGAAACACTTTACTTCAGTGTCAGCCTGACAAGTTGTGTCTGTGTCTGTGTGTGTGTGCGCACGCGCGCATGCACAGAATGTCTACAGAAGCCAAGAGTGCTGCCGTATTAACTCTGCTATCTAGTCTTGAAAATTCCAGTTGGCAAAGTAAAGGGAGACAATGATCTGTCTTTAATTTGAAAGATGTTTGCGTGTGCTTTGCATAATGGTAACACTTAAGACAGCTGGCAGACTTGAATAAGAAGCCCTGTGCCAAGAGTTTGTACAGTTTCTGCTTTTCACCTCAGGATGCAACTCCACAAACCTCATTGCACGAGATCAGCTTCACCATTAGGCCCATACTGAGGTCGTGGGTCTCCCTCACTACTGTCCAGCTAGACAGTTTCAGGGTACCCTCTTTGAAAAATGCTAGTAACCTTTGTCCAGTTTTATTGTCATTGCAGTTATAATGCCAGCCTTGCTATATTTCCTGGCAAGAGAACTTCAAATGACATGAAGGGAAAGAAGAGAAATAGGAAATATCCCTCAAAATGAGCAAGACTGTGAACTTCGGAGGGAAAAATAATGCAGTTGGTTTCACCCCCACCCAGTCCCCAGATCTGTTCCAGGCTCACCCAACATTCATTAGTGCCCCTCTTTCTTCCTACCACGAAGTCCCCACCTTCTGCTATCCTGAGTCCTTCTAAAAAGCGCAAATATCAGCCCAGCTCACATCCAGATTCCACCCAGTGGTGAGATCTCAACAAAAAACATAACCGACAGCAGGCAAGAAAGGAGAGCCATGGGGCAGCTCCCTCACTGTGTTTGGGTCTCTTACCCCATCAGCGTTCTCTTGGGCCATGGCTGTGCAACCAGTCTAAGCATCGCTGCACGACCCACATCACTAGTGTCTGTTTCTGTATTCTTAGTTTGAAAATTGCCTGCCTGTGGGCTGAAAGTGCTCCCAATTTTAGCATTTGTTTTGAGCCCACATCTGCCCACTCGTTCTGCAGGCAAAGCTGCTTGGCATGGAACTTGACTGAAAGTGAACCTGGCAGAAGGAAACGCTTCTTTCCCCCCACAGTGCTGGCATGGTTTCTCCTCTCTGTAGGTGCCCGTTTGCTTACAGTGTTAGTCTGTGCTTTCCTGTTCTTTCAGTGGACTTTCGGGGCCTGTCCAGCTCTCTCGCTGGGAAGTTTTTTGGGTTCAGTGTAATTGCTGACTAAATGATTTGCTCATTTGCCTCAGAGGGATGAATGGTTGAATCAGACCAAGGACATACATTTGATATTCTGCTTGCTCTTGCAAAGCAGATGCCTTCTATTACTGCATTTTGAGGGAGTTATTTAGAAAATAATAAAACTAACAGCTAAGCACTGATTTTTATGTCTCCATCCTGCATCATTGCCAGCTTGACAGTAATTATGTCATTGGAGGAAAGATTCTAACCATTTCCCTTCCCTGGCCCCTTTGTTTTTCAAAAGAGCTGACTTGGGGCCATATTTCTAAGGGAGTAAATCACATGCAAGTGTGAAAATGGCTTTATGTGAAGTTATTAGGGATTTTGTCAAGTTTGTTGAGTGAAATCTTGAATGGAATGGTAAAGGGAGTCGAGTTGAGAGTAGCTCTGCTGACAGGGGTAAATGGAAAACTAGTGGAGGTGATACAGCTTTTGTCGGTTGATGAAAAGCCCAAGGAAAAAGAAATGGAAGAGTTGTTGGAAATTTATGACATTCTTGTAGTGCTTTTCCTGAAAAGAACACACACACAGTTGTAATTTTACCTGGTTACTAAGCTAGCGCAAGGGGTGTGGTAATAGCTTAAATGAGACTCTGGACTGTTTCTTTTACTCATGGGATGTTAGGTGCAGTGAAGAGGCACAGATTATCGTAAAAATCTCTCAACTGTTCATTGTAAAAATTTCCACTTGCTTCCTGCTGATCTGTAGCTCTCGGACAGGGCTATCCAATAGAACCTTCTGGGAGGATGGAAATGCTGTTCAGTACTGTAGCCACTCACCACACGTGGCTACTGAGCGCTTGAAGTGTGGCCAGTGCAAGTGAGGAAGTGAAATATTCGCTTAAATTGAGTTTTCATTTAAACTGACATAGCCACTTTGGGCTCGTGTTACCATTTTGGACAGTACAGCCGTAGATCCTTAGGCGGGGGGCTCCTTGAATTGTCTTAAGGGAGCAACCTAGGCAAAGAACTAATGAAGTCCCAATTTTCATTTACCATCTGGAAAAAGTCCCTCTTTTCCCACTCCAAGAAGGGAGAAACATTCTGGAGGGCGGGGAAGCCACTATATCCTCTTCTTTTTATCAGTAACATTTGTTGTGTTGAACAAAAGGGGCTTGGGAGGGTCCACCAGGCTCAGCAGGGTCAGCAAGACAGGTGTGGAGATGAGCCACAGTTAGACTTCGTGTCGTTAACATTCCGCCAGGAAGAGTGACTCGATTTCATGATAAAGTCCTTTAAAAATATAGACTAACATGAAATGCTTATTATCCATAATGAACTTCTGTGTTTCCATGCATGATACTGACAAGAAGCTCTTGAATTCATGGCCTGGTTGTTAAAATTCGTGATGTTTTAAAGCAGCAGTGCTGGAGTCTGCACCGGTGGACCGAGCAGGAGTGGAAAGCTCCCCCGCGGCAGATGCCACCGAACCTTCACCTTGCAGGTCACCCTCAACTCCTCGGCACCTCCGCTACCGCCAGCCCGGAGGTGAGCGCTCAGAAAGGGACTCAGAAACACTCAAGCGAGGGATGATTCTAGCTCCTGAATCTTTTGTTTGCCTTACTGTTTCACTCCCCAAATATTTTTAGTCTCAGTTATGAAAAGTAATGGGAAGCAAATGTTACTGTAGGACCAAGTAGTAGAAAATAAATGATTAGAGAGTATGTCATTAGTATAACCAATATTTATTTGACCCCATCATTGCATGACACTTTGTGTGGAGTAACCTGAATTGAGAAGCCTGTTCTTAGTTGCTAGTTGATTGAATTTCAGTGCTGGTTTCACCAAAATGTTCCCAGACTCTGATACCTTACCATGAATCCCAGTGTAGTCTGTATTAAATAGGTTCATCTGGGACACAGAATTGTCGGGGGGGACCTTATTAAGAACACTGTTTCAGCTAAAATAAAGTCCAGTTGCATGGAGCGCCAATCTTCATTATTACTAGTGGCAGAATCTGGTATCTTTTCTATAGTTATGAAAATTATAAAACATTATCCCATAATTTGTTTTAGAATATACCAAATGTTTTCTAATTGGAGGGAAGACAGAACAAAAGACAGAAATCTTTTATCTCCTCATTGCTCAAATAAATATATCCAAATTACAGTTGTTTTAGAAACGTTTTCTTCTTTTCTCCTCAAGCCAATTATTTCAAGTTGGAAGAGAAAATTATTCAATTATGAAACCAGATTCACCCTAAGTAACCCATGTAAAACGTAGACGTTTTCTGACTCTCATACTCCTGCTTTAAGTAAGGCAGTTTAGCAAAAGATAGAGTGCATGGCTCCAAAGGGTCCTTTCATTTGCAGCCTTAGCCTCGTGGTGGAAGCTGTTTTCATTGCCATCACCTCCAAGAGAAGCTAGTCTGGGTCAGACTGTTGTCAGCAGATTTGCCCTGATGGATATTAGCCCTTTGGGGCTCCTGGTCCGTCATGGGTCACCCTGACATTTGGATAGCTCTGAAAAACCAAGGGTAACAAGCTAGATTCCCTGGCTTGTTATAGGACTACTATGGAATTAGCCAAATCTCTTTACTCTTCTTAGAGGCTTGGTCAGTCCAAGCCTTGGCAACTTCTTTGACCATTGCCATGTGGGACAGACTCCCTTGAGTTCATTAAACCTGTAAGAGTTTGGGGCCAAAGTCTGTGAAAGCAAAACTTTACCAAGGCAAGATTAAATGCTGTCCACTTGGTTACTATTATTAGAGCTCTGTTTTAGTACGGTCTCTTTCATATGTTTATATTCATTTAAAATGTTTTTAAATTTATGTAAACATCATTTGGAAATCCTCATCCTGTTTGTGGATTAACTAAGTCCTTTGTTTCTTTCCTGATCTGACTAAATCCCAGCGACACAGGAAGAAAGCCAAAATCTGTGATAATACGGTGGATCCAAATGGGGACAGTATCACACATTTTCTCACTGTGTAGCTGAATTTTGCCTGTTCATCTGTCTACTTGCCACCTTGCTTCACAAATGTTTTCAGGCTACTGCTGAAGGAGAGGGTAGAGCTGTTCTTTGCTTTCATGCTTGGGTACATTAAGCAGCTCTTTGCTTCCCCTCTTATTTATTTTAAGCATGACTATATAACTTTAGGGGCAAACTAATCAAAAATCACAGAATCACAGTGAGCTATCTTCACTAAAAGCCTGAGTGAGAAAAACAGTGAGGTTGTCAGCAATATTAGCCAATGCTGTGTGTAAGCATCTGAGTGAGAGGGGCTGCCTAAAGGTGCTGAGTGCATCCTTCGGTTTAAGAACCCATCTCTGCTTCTAAAGGTACTTTGAGAAGAAAATTCCATCAGTAAAATGTAGAATATTTTTAAAAAATATTTTTTATATTGAGATAAAGTTCACATACCATAAGATTCACCCTTTTAAAATACACAGTTCAGTGGTTTTTATATATTCACAAGGCTGGGCAGCCATGACTACTATCTCATTCCAGAACATTTTCATCCCCTCCCCCACTAAGGGACCATGTCCTCATTAGTAGTCACTCCCCATTCCCATCTCCCCGCCAGCCCCTGGAAACCACTAATTTACTCTCTGTCTCTAAGGATTTACCTAATCAGGACATTTAATGTAAATGGGATCATACAATATGTGACTCTTTATGACTGACGTTCACTTAGCATGATGTTTTCAAGGTACATTCATGTTGTAGTACGTATTAGTACTTCATTCCTTTTTGTGGCTAGATGATATTCCCTTGTATGAGAATTTTTGATTTGGTTTATCACTTCACCAGTTGGTGGACATTTGATTGTTTTTACTTTTTGGCTGTTATGAATAATGCTGCTATGGATGTTCACGTATAAGTTTTTGTGTAGATGTATGCTTTCATTCCTCTTGGGGCTATACCTAGAATGGACTTGCTAATATAGAATCTTGTTATTTGCCTATTAATAAGGACAATGCAGGGTATTTGCATTCATCCAGTGCTGGAATGAAAATGAGAATTTTTATTACATTATATTATCCAACTGTCTCACCATGCCATTTTCATTCTTTTGAAATAACCAGGACAGACCGCCGACAACTCCCACTGCTCTGTTTCGCCTGCTTCTGCTTTTGCAATTGCCACAGCTGCAGCAGGACATGGGAGTCCACCTGGTGAGTAGGGGCCAGCAGCTGAGTGCAGACACATGGCAATTTATGGTAAATCAGTGGTCCTTGCCTGCCAGCGTCTTGATGATACACTGGGCAGCTTCTTAAGAATGCAGATTCCCAGCCCCCTAAGTCAGTGCATCTTGGCGTGATACCGTCTTTTAAATAAGCACCTTCAGGTGAGTCTCACACAGGTGGCCTGTGCGTAACCCTTTTGAGAACTTCTGTATCAGAGAAGGATGTGTTATTTCTTTCACGTTGTTTTATGGAGTTCTTTAACCCTTTTAGCCAAATTGTCGAGAACACGTGGTTCCCTTTTAACTGAGTCCAGTGCTGAAAGCATATGCAAGGTGGGAGGGAAGGTTTGTGGAGGGGGCGGGGAGGAGGGAGGGATCTATTCCTTTAGAGGACTCAAAATTCATTTCCAGTAGCTCCATGATGCTTTCTGAGTTGCTATCAGTTAATCTTCAGGGTAAAGAAGTACTTAAAATAAAAGCACGGTATTTTAAATAGATGAAAAATTATATTCATGATCTCTGTCCTCTTCTCTCATGTGCAAGGAGGACGTTATGTTAAAATAAATCCGTATGTGGTTTAAACAGCCTTGTTGCTGTAAGTATCTTCACCTAAACTAATTCTCTGTGTTCCGGGAGTGTATTTTTGGTGTATTTTGTTAATTAGCCATTGCTCACTTACCAGAGAAGTCCATTTCCAAAGCCTATGAACCTATATTCAACAAGAGTAACTGGTAGGTACTGTCTGTGTGAAATCTAAGTTGAAGTAAGTACAAAGAGATATACTATAAGGAACATGAATTACCATAGTAATTCACAGTTACCTATCTATCTATCTATCTAGATAGATAGATAGATATCCCATCTGAATGGAAAATCTTTGCACTTTGACTACATTCCACATCTTAAATATTTTACCACACACACTTCACTGGTTGTGGTCAGGCAAATTGGGGATGTTCTTTACCCCAAATATTCCCAGAACCTTCCCCTCAGTTCCCATCAGTATAACACAATACAGCCTGTAATGGTAATAGTATTGATGTCTTCTCAATCCAGTCGGCTTCTGTTGTTGACTACATGTTATAATAATGAACATTTCTTTGATGAGATAATAAAGAAGTCTTCCCTACACTTCCGGCAGAATTGGTTATCAACTGTGATTTGCTAAGACCTTCTTCTGTCTTTTGTTCTCACAAGCTAGTCTGTCTTTGGAAAAAGTGAAATACAGAGCTTCCTCGCAGGTCTCTTAATTTAAATGTGGTTTGTAAGGGAAAATAGTTTTTAGGTCAATTCAGGATGAGACCATTTCCCCATTTGCTGGAGGCTGGGTCGGGGAAGGTATCTTTTTTTCACCTGAGATTGAAGCAAAGTTCTATCGGAGACTGGCTTTCAGACTTGGGCTTGCCCATGCCTGATGGGCCAGAGGATAAAGTAACCACAATAGCCAGGTCTTCCTCACTATCCGAACACTGCTGCTGCTCTGCGGCCTGTTCCTGCTTCTCCCCTGCAGCTGAAAGAGCCTTAGCAAGAAAGCTGTCCTCAGCGAGCCAGCTGAGGAGCGGCAGCCTGCTGACTGACGACAGCCAGCACTGCTAGGTGCAGGGTGGCCTGGACCTCCTGTGTTATCACTCACACTGCTGCTGACGTTGCCTGTAATGGGGTCTGGAGCCACATGGTTCAAGTTTAGACATACATGACAGAAAGGATGGCTTTGGCAGTATCTATGGCCCCGCTGTCAAGGCAGCAAGTTGCACAGGGGTCGGTTCCGGTGGCTAATGGTGGTACGAAAGAGGGTCTGTTTTGGAGTAGGGATCAGTACGTCCCTGGGGCTCGGCTGCTTCATGGATCTAGCCCCACAGGAGAGTCCACCTGCCTACGAGAACTTGGCAGAAGGGCTCAGGTTCATAGGCCACTAGGGCAGGTGGACACGGAACAGAAAGAGAGGAAGTGCTAGGAAGATGATCTGGACTCCTTGGCTGGTCAGGGAGAGGAGGGCCTGCTACTGCCCAGAGAAGCCCTAGACCCAGACAGACAGGTGTCCGAAGGAAGCTAGTGCTACCTAATGTTTAAGTCTCAAACCAGGCCTTGTATCCACTCTCTGAATCAGGAATTATGACCCGAATGCACACTGGAACGTGGAGAGCCTGCAGAGGTGAGCAGGAGGGAAGGTGGTGTAGATAAGTGAACATCTCATGCTCACATCCATTTTTCCAGGCTTCCTGTCTGCTTGTCTGGCTGCAATATGGGACCACCTGGTGGTGCCGCTCTGCTGTGTGTGTGGCTTATAGCCTGAAACAACGTGCCGCCCGGCCAAGCCATGCGGTCTGCAGAGTGGGCTTTCATGTTTCAGGCTCGTCTTCGGGTTCCCTCTTGCTTTAATCCTCTCTCACCTCCCTGCCCTCAACCTCTACCTCTACCTCCATCAAAATACACGGGAATCTGGCAACTCTGGGTTAGAACTGTCAGTTAGTGATTATGCTTTCAAATATTCACTGCAGGCATTTGCACGTAAGCCATTTCTCTTTAATGATTGCTTAGAAGGTAATTTTACTGCATTAAAAGGTATTTAAATTTAGCAGAAGGATGGACAGAAAATTTTCTTCACAAAGAGGCCAGATAAGACGTGCATGCCGTAAAGTCAGAGAAAGTTGATTTATCTGTGGAAGGTGGCCTGGTATGTACTCAGGATTGCCAGTCCTGCCCCTCGGGTCTGAGCCTACCTGATTTCCACACACACTGGAAAAGACTGGAATTTTCCGTCTGGTTTCTTTAAGGACTTAGAGCCTGTCCTTTCCAAAGATGGGTGTCTCTTCCTTCCATGTCCTGCTCCATTTCCTTGTAGACCAACAGGAGTACCTCTGCTGGAGAGGAAGGAAAGCCTGATCTGTGGGCATGATTGTGACATGATTAATTCTCCTTTTCACATTATAAAGAGTTCACAGTTTATTTAGTGCTTGCCTTGCGATTGGCAGCCAAGTTACATTAGGCCCACTGTGGATGGATCCGGGATTTGTGGGGTCTAACACTTACACAGTCTGCCTCAAGGAAAAGAATATAAAATTACAAACCTTTAGAGCACCTCCCAGGGCTTTGGAAGAGGCCCATACACATTGAGAGGCCCCGAGGCTTAAGCTTCCTGGTAAATCTGTTTATGAGTCCAGCCCTGATCATTCTTGGAATCAGAGCAGCTTTAGGAAATTTTGATCACGGGGTGGCGGGTGGAGGTGGGAGTGGGACCAGTGATCATCAATCAGTCAAATAAGTGCTAACTCTATAAGTTTTAGCTCTATGCAAGACTGAGACAAAAAAACAGTGAGTCTTATGAGCCACCACACTGGCTGAAATGTACTTTCAAGCATCTGCTCAAATTTAGGAGCTCTGCATTAAAGTAGAATTAAAATCTGTGCCTTTCAGATGGCTGCTGATACAGGGAATCTGCAGGTGCAGTTTGGATATAGTTATGATATGAATAGAAATGCAAATCCAATAAATACACATATCAGGGCATATCATGGTGCTTACTATATACCTAAAGCTCTGGGATTAATGATAGGGTTTATGAAATGATCTAAAATGAAATATGAAAGTGTGAGGTGGGTTATTTTTATGAGAGTAGAAATAACGGCAGTGGAGGTACTACAAGCAACTCTTGATTATCTGTGAAAAGATTATAGGTTTTACCTTTCTATGCAAGTCAGAGTAAATTAACAAAGTAGAGGAATGACTGAATGCATTTATAGGAAAATTAATGGCACAGTTACAATTGCTTAGAGAAATAGTGAGTTCTTTACTGGTGGTGACTTTGTACTTGTAAAATAGATAATTCATAATCTGTTTTTTCCTCTGTTAAACCACTCAGGCTTGTGTAGCCAATAGTAGATCTGAGCTTGGTGTGAATTGGGCTTGGACTCACTTTTTAAAATACCAATAACTGGTCCCACCCCCAGAGATTATGACTTGATTGGTCTGGGTACATCTGGGGCATCAGGATTTTTAAAGTTCCCTATGTGATACTTATGTGGAACCAAGATGGAGAGTCACTAAACTAGATGGAGAAGGTGTATTTGTTCCTTCTCTGGTTGTAGCATTCCTACAACCAGTTTGAGACATATTTTTTATTGTTTTTTTTCCAAAATATATAAAAACCATTTTACAATAAAAATGTCTTAAGATAGCTAGTTGAATGTTGGGAGACAGAATGTATCTCATTTACATTTTTTAATGAAAACATTATTATCACTATTATTAATGAAAAACAAAGAGCTTTGGCAAACCAAATGTAAGTTAACAGTGATTCCAAGTCTTACTTTAAATTCTTTATTTATTTTTAAGTGTCATGGGTACAACATTGTATTTCAACTTATGTATTCACTACTGTGTACTCACCATGGAAAGTTTAATTTCCATCCATCACTATGCAGTTGACTCCCTTTACCCATTTTACCCTCCCCCATGTCCCTTTCCCCTTGGTGACCATTAATCTTTTCTCTGTATCTATGTTCGTTTTTGTTTGGTTTGGTTGTTTATTTTATTCTTTTTGGTTGTTTATTTTATTTTATTTTTTTATATTCCTCATATGAGTGAAAACATATGGCATTTGTCTTTTTCCATCTGACTTATTCCACTTAGCATAATACCCTCAAGGTCCATCCACATTGTTGCAAATGGCAAGATTTCATCTTTCTGTTATGGCTGGGTAGTATTGCATTGTGCATATATATTACATCTTTATTCATTCATCCATTGATGAGCACTTAGGTTGTTTCCATATCTTGGCTATTGTAAATAATGCTACACTGAGTATAGGGGTGCATATGTCTTTTTGAATTAGTATCTCCATTTTCTTTGGATAAACACTCAGAAATGGAATAGCTGGATTATATGGTAATTCTGTTCTTAATTTTTTGAGGAATCTCTATACTGTCTTCCATAGTGGCTGCACCAATTTACATTCCCACCACCAGTGTATGAATGTTCCCTTTTCTCATCATCCTCACCAACACTTGTTATTTCCTGTCTTTTTGAGAATAGTCATTCTAACTGGCGTGAGGTGATACATCATTGTGGTTTTGATTTGCATTTCCCTAATAATTAGTGATACTGAACATCATTTTATGTGCCTACTGGCCATCTGTATGTCTTCTTTGGAAAAATGTCTACTCAGATCCTCTGCCCATTTTTTAATCAGGGTGTTTGTTTTGTTGTTGTGGAGTTGTATGAGTTCTTTATATATTTTGGATATTAAACTCCTATTGGATATATGATTTTCAAGTATCTTCTCCCATTCGGTAGGTTGTCTTTTTGTTTTGCTGATGGTTTCCTTTGCTGTGCAGAAGTTTTTTAGTTAGATGTAGTCTCATTTGTTTATCTTTGCTTTTGTTTCCCTTGTCTCAGGAGACATATCCAGAAAGATACTGCTAAGACCAATGTTAAAAAGTGTACTGCATATGTTTTTTTCTAGGAATTCTATGATTTTAGGTCTTACATTCAAGTCTTTAATCCATTTTGAGTTGATTTTTGTATATGGAGTAAAATAGTGGCCTAGTTTCATTCTTTTGCATATGACCGTCCAGTTTTCCCAATACCATTTATGGAAGAGACTATCCTTTCTCCCATTGTATGTTCTTTGCTCCTTTGTCATAAATTATAATTGTCCATCTATATGTGGGTTTATTCTGGGCTCTCAACTCTGTTTCATTAATCTGTGTCTTTTTTATGCCAATATCATGCTGTTTTGATTACTATAGCTTTGTACAGTTATACCTCATTTTATTGCACTTTGCTTTATTGTGTTTCACAAATACTGTATTTTTTACAAATAGAAGGTTTTTGGCAACCGTGTGTCGAGCGAGTCTATCAGCACCATTTTTCCAACAGCATTTGCTCAATTCATGTCTCTCTGTCACATTTTGGAAATTCTCTCAATATTTGAAACTTTTTCATTCTTATTATACTTGTTATGGTGACCTGCGTTCAGTAACCTTTGATATTACTGTTTAATTTGGGGGTGGTCCATGAACCACACCCATATAAAGATGGTGAATTTAATAGATAAATGCTGAGTGTGTTCTGGCTGCTCTACCGACCTGCCATTCCTTCCTCTCTCCCTCTTCTCAGGCCTCCCTGTTTCCCTGAGACACAACAATGTTGAAACTAGGCCAGTTAATAACCCTACTGTGGCCTCTAAGTGTTCAAGTGAAAGGAAGAGTTGCATGTTTCTCACTTTAAATCAAAAGTTAGAAATGATTAAGCTTATTAAGGAAGGCATGTCGAAAGAGTAGATGGGCTGAAAGCTAGGTCTCTTGCGCCAAACAGTTAACCAAGTTGCTAATGCAAAGGAAAAGTTCTTGAAGGAAATTAAAACTACCACTACTCCAGTGAACACATGAATGATAAAAAAGCGAAACAGCCTTATTGCTCTTATGGAGAAAGTTTTAGTGGTCTGGATAGAAGATCAAACCAGCCACAACATTCCCTTAAACCAAAGCCTAATCTAGAGCAAGGCCCTAACACTCTTAAATTCTGTGAAGGTGGAGAGAGATGAGGAAGCTGTAGAAGAAAAATCTGAAATGAGCGCAGGTTGGTTCATGAGCTTGAAAGAAAGAAGTTGTCTCCATAATATAAAAGTGCAAGGTGAAGCAACAAGTGCTGATGTAGAAGTTGCAGCAAGTTATCCAGAAGATCTAGCCAGCTAAGATCATTAATGAAGGTGGATACACTAGACAACAGATTTTCAGTGTAGATGAAACAGCCTTCTATTAGAAGATGATGCCGTCTAGGATTTTCATAGCTAGAGAGAAGTCAATACCTGGCTTCAAAGCTTCAAAGGACAGGCTGACTCTTGTTAGGGGCCAGTGCAGCTGGTGACTTGAAGTTGAAGCCAGTGCTCATTTACCATTCTGAAAATCCTAGGGCCCTTAAGAATTATGCTAAATTATGCTAAATCTGCCTGTGCTCTATAAATGGAACAACGAAGACTGGATGACAGCACATCTATTTACACCATGGTTTACTGAATATTTTAAGCCCACTGTTGAGACCTATTGCTTAGAAAAGAAGATTCCTTTCAAAATAGTGCTGCTCATTGACAGTGCACCTGGTCACTCAAGAGCTCTGGTGGAGATGTACAACGAGATTGTTATTTTCATGCCTGCGAAATACAGCATCCATTCCGCAGCCCGTAGAGCAAGGAGTAATTTTAACTTTCAAGTCCTGTTATGTAAGAATTATATTTCATAAGACTATAGTTGCCATAGATAGAGATTCCTCTGATGGATCTGAGAAGGGTAAGTTGAAAACTTTCTGGAAAGGATTCATCATTCTAGATGTCATTAAGAACATTTGTGATTCATGGAAAAAGCTCAAAATATCAACATTAACAGGAGTTTGGAAGAAGTTTATTCCAACTCTCATGGATGACATTGAGGGGTTCAAGACTTCAGTGGAGTAAGTCATTGCAGATGTGGTGGAAATAGCAAGAGAACTAGAATTAGAAGTGGAGACTGAAGATGTGACTGACTTACTGTGATCTCATAATAAAACTTCAACAGGTGAGGAGCTGCTTCTTATGGATGAGCAAAGAAACTGGTTTCTTGAGATGGGATCTACACCTTTTTTTTTTTTTTTTTTGCGGTACGCGGGCCTCTCACTGTTGTGGTCACTCCCATTGCGGAGCACAGGCTCCGGACGCGCAGGCTCAGCGGCCATGGCTCACGGGCCCAGCCGCTCCGTGGCATGTGGGATCCTCCTGGACCGGGGCACGAACCCGTGTCCCCTGCATCGGCAGGCGGACCCCCAACCACTTCACCACCAGGGAAGCCCGGATCTACACCTTTTGAAGATGCCGTGAAGATTGTTGAAATGACAACAAACGATTTAGAATATTACATACATTTAGTTGATGAAGCAGCAGCAGGGTTTGAGAGGATTGACTCCAGTTTTGAAAGAAGTTTTCTGCTGTGGGTAAAATGCTCTCAAACAGCATTGTATGCTACAGAGAAATTGTTGGCGAAAGGAAGAGTCAATGGATGTGGCAAACTTCTTGGTTGTCGTATTTTTTAAAATGGCCACAGCCATCCCAGCCTCCAGCAACCACCAGCCTGGTCAGTCAACAGCCATCAACATTGAGGCAAGACCCTCCACCAGCAAAAAGATTACGACTTGCTGAAGGCTCGGGTGACGGTTAGCACTTTTTAGCAATAAAGTGTTTTTAATTAAGGTATATACATTATTTTTTCAGAACTAATGCTATTGCACACTTAAAAGACTGCAGTATAATGTAAACATAACTTTTATATGCACTGAGAAACCAAAACAAATGGTGTGACTTATTTTATTGCAATATCTGTCGTTTTGCCATGGTCTGGAACAAAAGCCGCAATATCTCCAAGGATGCCTGTTGTATAATTTGAAATCAGGGATGTGATACCTTCAGCTTTGTTTTTTTTCTCAGGATTGCTTTGGTTGTTTGGGGTCTTTTATGGTTCTGTATAAATTTTAGGATTTTTTTTGTCCTATTTTGTGAAAAATATTTTGGGACTTTGATAAGGATCGCATTGAATCTGTAGATTGCTTTAGGTAATATGGACATTTTAACAATGTTAAACCATAAGACGTTGTTGAAAGAAATTGAAGGCACAAAGAAATGGAAAGATATTCTGTGCTAAATGATTCCAGTCTAATTTTTAGACACACATACACACACACACGGACTGAAATTAAAATTTTGGAACTGAGAAGTTACATCGTTTTTATAAAGTTTTTATTTTTATTGAAGTATAGTTGATCACAATGTTGCGTTAGTTTCTGGTGTACAGCAAAGTGAATATATATATTCAATATATATATTCTTTTCTCATACTCTTTTTCATTATAGGTTATTACAAGATATTGAATATAGTTCTCTGTGCTATACAGTAGGACCTTGTTGTTTATCTATTTTATATACAGTAGTTTGTATCTGCTAATCCAAAACTCCTAATGTATCCCTCTTAACTCGTATGAGCCTGCAAAGCAGCTAGGGATGCTCATGTCAGGGGGTCATTGCACTCTCTTCCTGGGAGGATGCCCACAGCAAGCCAGATCACATGGAGCACTTCCTCTGCCCATCATGTGTTTTTGATAAGCCTTTCAAGCAAACCCAAATCCTTGTTCCAGCTGGCCTGAGCACCCTCTTTCCTGACCATGTTGCATTGCCAAGTTCTCCTTCTTTGTGCTGCCCTTTCCTGAGCTCCACGCAGACCATTCTCCTGTATTACCGTATCTCCTCAGCAAAGGTACAATGCACTTGATTGTGCCTTTTCACTTTTCTGATACGCTCACATTGCTTAATTGCTACTTGACTGCAGTACAGTTTCATCCATTTCAGGGCCAGGCAGGTAACTGAAAGGGGGACTGGATGGCTGATACCATGTGAAAAAGGGGCAGCCACTGCTCAACTCCCCCTGGTTTTTGCCATGACAGAATACAGACTAAGGCCGTCAGATCTGTTTTCTTTCTTTCTTTTCTTTATTAAAGAAAAACCAGAAATCTGGATATTTATGTAAAATCTCCTATTTTTAAATGTTGGAAGTGAATTCATACTCTTTAAAAAATACTGTCCAGCCCAGCAGAATACTTCTGTGGACCACAATTGGCTGTGAGCCACCAGTATGTGACCTCAGATTTACTGTAATCATTTACAGCTGGAGTTGTAGGTTGATCCAGATAAGAGTTTCTGAGACCATACCTCAATGCTAGCAATGGACTCCTGAATCTCCTCAGTCTTCCCTCCCCAAAACTATTTCCTATTCCTTTGGCCAGGCTATTTTATAGGAAGCCCATCTCTTCTTGTCCACTGTGGCTTGACCACTTTGGCTTTCACAGGGTAATCTTATCTCTAAGATCTGGAGGATGCCTCATTGTCACCCCTTCACCATGGAAGGGATTTTGGGGACTGTCTTTCTTACTTTACAGATTTTGAAACAAGTGTGAGACCCAGAATGCTGGAGGGCCTGGCCCAGGTTCTCAGAGTGCCTGAGAATGAGGCTCAGATCTGTCCACTACCAAACTGCTTCTTTCTTTGCCCTGATATTGCCTCTAATCCCACATTTATTTCAAAAAGAACAAGATCTTGGGAAACTTGAGTTACGTATTTTGTTGCTAACTCTTGATCCTGTCTTCATCTGCAGCATACCCACTACTTTCCATCTTCTTTCCACCTGGCATTCACCTGACAGATACAGCAGCACGGTAACTCCAGAGAGATGAACCCGAGTGAAATTAGTCATCTGTGGGTAGATTCTTACTTAGCTAGCAGCACTGAGGGGTCTGTGATTTCTTTCACAGGATCGCAGAAACTAGGGTCTTAGTACAATGATATAACCTGGTCAGAGGAAGCGTTTATCTCTGTATTGAGAATTGGATTAAATTTGCAGTAATATATTGAGTACCATGAATTACGTTAATGTCATATATGTACCCTGCTGTCTTTTTTTTTTCTGGATTTGTGAGAGCAATCAGCTCTGTTTAAATAGTTTAGCTATTTAGTGAGTAAACTTGTAAGAAAGGCACAGAATATAGGCTTTTTGCCAGTGTTGTTTATCTAACTGGCATTTGTAGCCTGTGGCTTCACAAGTGCTAGGAAGACCTGAAGACACAACTTAATAACATGTAATTAGCCTGTTTTATCTTGTGAATACATCATAATTGTGGGTAGTTTTTGCAGAGGGCCTCTCAGAGTTGCACCCACATCTTGCAGACCCCCGTCCTATGCTTCCCTGTTGGGCATTTGTGTATGCAATTATAAACTTATTATCAACATGACAAAAGCAACAACAATAAAGTTACATAATTCTATAGGGTGTACTATATACCAAGCACCATTCTAAACTTTACATATGTTAACTAATATGTGAAGTAGTTACTATTATTTGTATAATGAGTATAATGTACTCATTATACTAATAATAGTATTATTATATATTTAATATATAATAATACTATTATATATAATTAATAGTATTATTCGTATAATGAGTATATTAGTAAATGAGTATAATAATAATATTATTATTATACTTATTTTCCAGTTGAAGAAATTAAGATACAGAGAGTTAAGTAAGTCACCTAAGGTCACGTAGGTAGTAGGTGGCAGATTTGAATCATATCATCTGGCTAATGAAAAGAGAACTGACAAGATCTATTACCAATCCCAACCTCTGCCTTACATAGATAAGAGAGAGATGGAACTTCATTCTCTGGGTTTCTACAGTGCTGCCATTTCGTTTGGAAAAGGACATGAACGTTTCTGGTGGGTAGTCTGGTGGTTTTAAAAATGTGTCCACAAATTCTTTCATACTCCATCCTTCAGGAGGTGAAGCTTAATTTCTCTTTATTTTTGTGTGGGCAGAACTTAGTAATTTGCTTCTAACAAATAAAATTAAGCAGAAGTGGTCATGTGTGACTTTGGTCCTAGGTCATTAGAAGGCATAGTGTCCTCTGTCTTGGTCAGTCTCTCTCTTGGATCACTTGTTCTGGGGGAAACAAGCTTCCATATCATGAGGAGAGGCCCAATGAGACCAGCTAGAAACTAGAAAGTGGGCCTCCTGCCAAGAGCCTCATGCATGAGCTTAGAAGTGAACCCTCCAGCCCCACTTGAGCCTTTGGATGTCTGCAGCCTTGGTGGACATCTGGCTTGCAACCTTGTGAGACACCCTGAGCCAGAGCCACCCAGCTGAACCACTTCCAAAATCTCATCCTGAAGAAACTGTGCAATAATAAATGTTTGTTATTTTCAGCCCGTAAATTTCAGGGTGATCTGTTGTGCAGTGATAGATAGCTACTACAGGTGGTATCATGGTTGCCAGTAAACCTTGGCGAAATTATTCAAAATCAAACTGCGCTTAGGGAGCATATTTTCATATTGGAAAGAGAAACATGTCTGGGCTGTTCCTATAGGACAGAACACGCTGAGCTTATTCCCCCCAAACTTTTTGAAATGGAAAGAATATATCTAAAATTAACATGTAGCTTAAATCTACCTTATTCTTCTCCCTTCACCTGTAGTGCTCTGAATTGAATAGACTTATTTTCCTACTGTTTGAGAGCTGAGAGCAGTTTGATTTGAACACAACTGTTGCTTAGCAATAAGAAGGAACTTAATGGCTCTACTCTCTTCTGCAAACTGAGAGGAGCCTCCCTGTGTAGCTATTGTCTGTCTGTAATGCTGAATTTAAAATTGTAATTATCATTTTAAGATGAAATTGAAGCTGGCCTATGTGACACATTACACTCACCCTAGCATCTCAGCTACCCAGCAGGTTGGAGTGTCCCAGTTTGAGGCCCCTTTGCAGAGAAGCTGGTCTCCTGGAGCTATGGGGCATTTAGAAGACTAAGACAGAGCTCTAAAGAAGCTAGTGAATTCCCAATTGGTAGATGGTTTGTATTCTCTAAACACTGACTTTGTGATTCTGGGACTGCAACTTGGCTCTTGAGATGCTGTGACTAGAAACTGAGCCAATGATATTAGGGAAGGGCTTTGGTGGCATGGGGATTCCAAAGACATTTTGGGGAGTAGGAGGGGGTGGGAAGTCTAGCTGCCACTGACCTTACTACCCAGCTCTGTTGGAAAGGCTCCTAGAAATGTCAGCTGCTTTGGATTTTTTTTTTTTTTGCTTTGGATTTTTTAAACAAAAGGTCTAAATCCGATTGTTCATCAGAGAGATTGGTCTCGAGATTCAGAAATCTCTGCCTGAATTAAAAGCATTATTCTTTCCCACTCTTTGGATTAAATGATGAACAAGTTTATTTGATTTTGCTTAATCTTCAATTAGTTATATAGGTCTTTCCGTGTACGTGTACACGCTATGCCATACCAGGTGTTGTGGGAAGATAAAAATAGAATACAAGGCATTGCCTCTACTCTCTAAGAACTGACAATCTCATTGAGGAGATTAGATGAACAGGCATAAAGTAAATTTCAAATGATCAAGATGTAAACTCTAGCATACTGGTAATAATCAGTATAATTATTAGTTATTAAATTCTGGACTTGAAAACCCAGAGAAAATGTCACATTAGCAAAATAATAAGCCTTCAGTACATGACCCTGAAAGAAAAAGTTAATATAGTTTCAAAGTATTTCATGCATTCACTCTTCCAATTAGTCAGTTTTCTGAACGTAGGTTTTTGGAGCTTTTTTTGTTTTTGACTTTGGGACAGTGTTTTCCTCTGGATCTGCACATTATTCCTATGGTCACACACTTCCTGGTGTGTGTTATAGTCTTAGCAGTTTGGCTGGTTTTACATTAAGTGGAGGCAGTGTCTGTCGTACTGGAGTAAATTAACATTACCAAGATTTCAACACATGCATCAGAAGGAGAAGTGATGAAAGTCTTAGACAAAGTATATTTCAGTGTCTTACAAAATCAGAAGCTATAAACCTACAGAAAACACGAAATAGACTTGTTGAACTAGAGATAAATAATAGTATCCTGATAAGTTTTTGCGTGCATGTCTGTTTTTTTTTTTTTTTAATAAGTGTAACAAATAGTCATGGAGGGGCAAACAGCTCCTTTTTTAGATATTACAGCAAGTCCCCTACAGAGGAACCTTCAAGTTGCGAACTTTCAAAGATGCAAATGTGCATTTGCATGTCCAGTCACGTAGTTCACGTGTCTGGTGTACATTGTCATGTGCATGCATCCTCTGTAAGTGGTTGTGCTTTTGTGTACTTTACTGTACAGTACTGTATAGAGTACAGTAGTACAGTGTCTTTATTTCAAGCCCAGGATGTCCGTAAGCAAGCGTAAAAGCAGCGGTGATGTAGCTGGTACTGCTAAGAAAAGCTAAGTGCCAAGAAAGGACAAAGAGAGACAAGAGGAAGTAGTAACTGAAGAACCGAAGAGATTCATGATGTAGGAAATGGCAAGGGGATTTTCTTTATTTGAGGAGGTACTGTTAGTTTTTGAGGCACAGGACCTGAATGTAGAATGTATATAAATCTACAGCTGCCATTCAGAATGCAATCCAGTCATCTGTGATGAGAAAAAAAGAGCTACTACCCAGACATCACTGGATCGTTTTTTCAAGAGGGTAGATAGAATTGAATCCAGCAAGGAACCAGAACCTGTGCCACCAACCTCAGGAGTGACTGAAATTGCAGCCTGGCCTCTGTCTCCTATCGCTGACCATCGTTCAGCTCTGCCATCTCCCACCTCCTCTCCCTCCTCCAGTCAGTAACTCTTCCTGCCTGTTCACTCAGTGCCAGCCCCTGTATGCCAGCTGCTGTCCTGTACTACTGGACTCTTCAAGGTACTGGACTGTAAGATTAAAAATGTTGTCTTTATTTTTTGCTTGTTTTTTATGTATTATTTGTGTGAAAAGTATTATAAACCTATTACAGCACAGTACTATCTAGCCGATTGTGTTAGTTGGGTACGTCGGCTAACTTTGTTGGACTTACAAACAAATTGGACTTACGAATGCACTCTCGGAATGGAATTCGTTCGTATGTAGGGGACTTACTGTATTGGATCACCAGCTGTAAAGACTGTGAGGCTCGATGTTTAGTCATGTGTCGCATTCGAATGGCAACAATGCAGATGTTACCTGCCTATAGCCCTCCTCCACTTTATAGACATTTATTTGGGCTTGTTTCTAATTTTCAAGATCCTGTACACCATTGAGAATTAATTCAAAACAGAGCATCTTAGTCAGGGTAAAGCTTCATCTGGCAAATACGCTACCAGAGTCAGTTCTCTTGATCCCTGTGGGTTGTGTGGAAAACAAGCCACGGTCCCCTTTAGCGGCAGACACGGAAGCTAACAGTCTTAGCAAAGGCTAGAGTTTCCTGCCTCCACCGGGCTTACCTCGCTCACTGCACTGTTAAAGATTTGTAAGTTATGTTCTCATTCCTTTTTTTCTATCCTAGCAGTGTGGGTTTATGAAGACCTAATCCTACACCTCACGTTTGTATACTGCCTCACAATTTCAAAGCCCTTTTATAAGTAACAGCATGTGTGTCCATCACAACCAGGCTGGGAAGTGGAGAGGCAGAGATTATCTTCCTCTTCTAATATATAAAGAAACAGGCTCAGCGAGGTGAAGTGACTTACGGGCGGTTAGAAATTGCAGGCATAGGCCCTGAGTCCAAGTCTCTGGACTCCTGGTCCAGTGCTCATTCTATTTAACCAGGTCACTTTTGTAAAGTGGTATTTCAGAGCCATACCCCTGATACGTCAAGGGACAGTTGAACAGTTAGCTGGTATCCAGTTAATTAATTCTTTAATGAGTTTAATTATTAACCATCTTCAAATATGAATCTCAGTTTCCTTCCCTCTCAGATTCAGGCACTTCCTATACATAAGGAAGTCCTGGTTTCCTTTGTGTGTTTCATAGTTTGTATTTAATTCCCCAGCAGGGTTCAGGGACTACCGCCAAAGCATCCTTGAGGTTGGTTCTTGGATACTGATTGACGCACAGAAAGACATTTTTTAGGGATTTGAACATATTTGTTTGTTCTCCTAAACATTTCTTCAGATAAATATCATGGCAAATAGAAGAAAACCCTGAACTCACCAACCAGATTTTACTTATTTACTTTATCATTTTAAAATCCACCCACCATGCCCACGCATTTCCTTGAAATACATTCTGCCATTCAACTACCTTTGATGGTGACTTAGAGATAGAAGCCTTTTATTTTCAAGGATCAGCTGTCCTGTCAACTTAAAATTTTTAAACAGCCTTACTGAGATACATTTTATATACCATACAACTCAGCCATTTAAAGCATACAGTTTGATGGCTTTTAGTATTGCCCTGCCATCTTTAGTGGAATTCCAATCTGGGTTTTGAGAATACTCAGGCTGTTTCCTGTGGAAAACAATTCAGTTGGGATCTGTGGTGCACTCAGAGTGTCTGGTCTCACTTGGAGCTGTCAGGTGGGTGGAGGATGCAGTTAAGAAGCCCTCTTGCCCTCTTGGTGGGAGTTAACAGGCCTGAGGATTCGAGCTTCTGTTTTTATCACGCTGAGGGAGGGAAGAAAGGCTGAGTGTCCCCTCCCGAGAACAGTGCTTACTGGAGAAGTGGCCTCTGATTGCTGGTGTCTGGTGATCTGGCTGTGGGAAAAGAAGTTATTCAGGGAACAGGGGCCATGCGGGCCTTAGAGAGAATGGGGTATCGGTGAGAGCAGTTATGACTGATTCTCCAAGGAGTCAGGATTGAAAGTGGTTAAGAGAGTGGATTTGGGTGTCAAATAAGCCTGTATCTGAGTTCTGCCACTTGTCTAAGCTGTGTGATCTAGGGCAGACTCTCTAAGTCTGATTTTTCTCATCTTTGAGAAGAGTGAGAGCAATGATTGTACCTCCCTCATAGAGTTGTCATGAGGATTAGAGGAGATGATCTATGTGCAGTTCTTAGCATTTGGAACCAGCTAAGCACTCAATGAATATTTTCCGCTGTTATTATTGACTGTTTCCTCCACAAGATTCATAAGCCTTTTGAGAACAGGGACTGTTGTGTTTACCATTAGATCTCCAGCCCCTGTCATCATAACAAGCTGGAGCTGAATTCAAATGAATGCATTCTCCTGTCATCCATTTATTCTCTTTGTCCCTTCTGGTCTCACTTATGTGCACGCATGTGTGAGCATGCATACATACACATGCACACATACATGTATACCATGCCCCCTACTGACTACTTTTATAGGGACAAGAATTAGTAAAATAACTGCAAAAGTGTATTAATTGTGTGTCATCCCATAGTCATCTGATGAAAGGAGTGTAGTTTCTGGGCACAATCAAGAGACTTAGAAATAACTTTGTTACATGAATCTATGCTATATGATGGTATCCACTACAGCTGACTCTTATGTATTATGACAGGTAACTGGGGAAAGAAGAGGCAAGCAGCTCACCAGTATGTTTTTATAGTAGTAATAGTAGGAGATGCTTTAGGATTTGCACTGGACTGTTCCAGAAGGGGGAGGAGTCTGAGAAATGTCAGTGTAGACATTTTCGATGGACTATATATAGTACTTGGTGAAAAAGAGAAGCCATGCAGATGGTTAAATTGCACGTCTAAGGCCTGAAAGACTGAGTTAACAGTATAATGATCTCAGTTCACAATTAGTTAAGTGTTAGGTGTCAGTAAGAAATCTTAAGTGGGGAGAACCAAAGAGAAGGGACTAATGCACTTCCCAGATGAGCTTGTCCAGCCCCTCTCACCCCTAGAGAGATGTCCCCTGAGCTTATTTATTTATGCCTCATGTCATTTAGCAAAGGGCTTGAGGCAAATCCCCGGCTGCACTGCGAGTCAGAAGGCATTTGCCTGGGCTCCATTCTGGGTAGAGTCCAAGGGAAATTGAGTTTCGGTCCATAGGGAACTGGTATCTTAATAATGAAAGTTACACTTGCAACCTTCTAGCCTGAAAGTGTCACACATCCCAGCAAACAAATCTTGCGCAAAATGTTGCCATTATCAAAGGCGAGGTCATCTGACATGGTGTTTGCTTTCATGCACTGGCTGTCCTTTTCAGTGGCTTGAGGGGCTGGTGCCCTGATTGCCTGTTGTGTTACCCGCAAGTTCCGGGTTAAGTCACTTACTAGCTCTTTTGGGCATCAGTTTCCTCATCACTAAAAAAGGAATAATCGCGTCTAATTTGCTGGAACTTTGAGAATTAACTTACTTTTTTCCAGCACAGTGATAATCAGAAGGAAAGGGGCTACATGAAGACAAATTTGTAGTGTAGGTTGCAGGATGACAAATGAATTAACCCCCATTTCCTGGTGCTTCATGCTTATTGACACAATCCTACCGTTTGGTTGTCCTGTGCCAGAAAGAGATGGTTCTGTCGGATAGAGAGAATTCTGAGATTGGAAAGGCAGGAAGTCTGGGCTCAAGGAGAATATCTCCAATATGACTGAATAGCTTTATTTCACCTACTGTGGTAAGTTCTGGTATTTTCTTAGGTAAGGGTTCCTTGAGACTTCCCCGACACTGCCGCAGCCATGCTAGTCTATCACAGGTCCAGCTGCTGTATCTGAGTTCTGCCACTTGTGGGAACTGCCATTCCCGTGGATGATTTTCATAGGTACTGTCTTGGACCATATCCGGGGCTGGACTTAGCCATACTGGTGCTATGATCATGTATACGGTCCAGAATAGTTTCCATTGTCATTCAGTTCGGTTTATGATTATTTTCAGTCCTGGTTAATTTTTATGCATAATGATTATAATACTTTACTCATTTATGTTGAAGTACTGGAAACACTGGATTTTTCTGTAGTTAGAAGGATCCTGAGATGCAATACTAAATCTATGGAATGAAGAGGTATTTTTGTTCAAATTCAAATAAAGATTATAAGTACTAAATTCAGCCTTTGGACAATTATTGCTAATAATTTGAAGCTGTTGCTAAAATCCTCAATACTCTTTTTGTCAATGTATGAAATGGTTTAACATACCTGAAAAAGAAAAGGATATCCAAATTCAGGTTATCCATTTTCTGTTCAGGTATAGGTGGGTAGGTTTTTTGGTGGTGTATGACTCCCTTCCTAGTACAAAGCTATCAGATTCAGAAATAGGGTGACTTTATACTACAGATGAAGAAATTGAATTATTAACGCAAAATCTTCCCCAAAAGAAAATCCCAGACCTAGATGGGTTCACAGGTGATTTCTACCAAACATTTAAAGAGTAAATAATGTCAGTGCTTCACAAAATCTTCCAGGAAATGGAGGAGGAAACACTTTCTAACTCATTTTATGAGGCCGTATTACCATGATACCAAAACCAGACAAAGACATAAGAAGAAAAGAAAACTACAGGGAAATAGTGTTTATGAACATAAAATACAAAAATTCTCAATGAAATATTAGCAAACCAAATCTAGCAACTTATGAAAAGTATTAAACACCATGAACAAATATATTTTATCTCAGGAATGCGAAATTGGTTTAACATCAGAAAATCAATTAATATAATACATCATATAACTATAATAAAGGATAAAAATCATATGATTATCTTTACAGGAACAGAGAAAACATTTCATATGATCCAACCAAGAAGGTAGGACTAGAAGGGCAATTCCTTAGTCTGATAAAAGGCATCTATGGAAAATGGACAGCTCACATCTTACTTAATAGTGAAAGACTGAATGCTTTCCTCCTAATATCAAGAACAATATGAAGGATAGCTGGCCACTTCTATTCAACATTGTACTGGAGCATTTTTCCAGAGGGGGAAAAAATAATATAAAGGCATCCTGACTGGAAGAAAGGGAGGAGGTAAAACTGTCATTATTCACAGATGACATGATCCTATATGTTGAAAACCATAGGGGATCCTCAAAGAAAACCTACCAGAACTGATAAACAAGTTCAGTAAGGTTGCAGAATATAAGATCAATATATAAAAGTCAATTGTATGTTATATAATAACAATGAACTGAAATGAAATTAAGAAAATAATTCTATTCACAAAGCATCAAAAAGAATTTAAATAGTTAGGAATAAATTTAACAAAAGAAGTGAAAGGCTTGTATCCTATAACGTACAGGACTTGCTGAGAGAAATTAATGGAGAGATGTACCAAGCCCATTGATTAGAAGATTCAGTTTTCCCAAAACTAATCTGTATATTCAACACAGTTCCTATCAAAATACCAATGGGTTTGTTTCCAGAAATTGACAAGCGGGTCGTAAAAAAACACGTAGCTTTAAATGTGTATTTATTTTTGCTTTCATTTTTGTTTTGTTCTGGTAGAGTACTAACATTTTTATGGAAATGCAAAGGACTCAGAATAGCCAAGACAAATTTTGAAAAATAAGAACTAAGTTGGAGGACTTCTACTTCCTGATTTCAAAACTTAAGACTACAGTTTGCAAGATAATAGGGTACTGGCATAAGGATAGTCATATATTTCAGTGAAACAGAAGTAGGAGTCTGGAAATAAATCCTTAAATTTATGGTCCATTGATTTTTTTTTATGAAGGTACCAAAGCAATTCAAGAGGGGAAAGGATAGTCTTTTTCAACAAATGGTGCTGGAGCAATGGCTGGCTGCAAGCAAAGAGATTAACTTAATCCTAAATGTCAGGGCTAAAATTATGAACTTCAATAAGAAACATAAGAGAAAGTCTTAGTGCATGGGTTGGGCAAAGAATTTTTAGATAGAACATCAAAATCAAGATCCATAAATGAAAAAAAAATTGATAAATTGGACTTCATCAAAATTGAAAACTTTGGGGCTTCAGAGGACACCATGAAGAAGGTGAAAAAGATAACCTGTAGAGGAGTGGGAGGAAATATTTGCAAATCATATATTTGATAAAGGACTTCTATCCAGAATATATGAAGAACTCAATAATAAGAAGACAAACTACTGAAGTAAAAGTGGCTAGAATATTTGAATAGATATCTCACCAAAGAAAATAAAGCAATGGCTAAAAAGCACATGAAAAGATGCTCATTAGTCATCAGGAAAAATACAAATTAAAGTCACAATGAGATACTACGTCATACCCATTAGAACAGCTATAATAAAATTGACCACAAAAATAACAAGCGGCAGTGAGAATGTGGAGAAACGGGAACCCTCCTACATTGCTCTTGGGAAAGTAGAAAAGAACAGCTACTTTGGAAAACAGTTTGGCAGTTTCTTAAAATGTTTAACATAAGCTTGCCATAGGATCCAGCAGTTTCACTCCTGGGTACTAGGTAGGCATCTACGCAAGAGAAATTAAGCCATTATGTTCACACAAAGACTTGAACGTGAATGTGTATAGCAGCATTATTCATAATAGCCCCAAATTAGAAACAGACCAAATGCCATCAACAAGTGAATGGGTAAACAAATGTGATATATGCATACAATAGAATGTTCTTCCACAAGAAAAAGTAATGACTGACTGATACATGTTACAACATGGATGGACCTCGAAAATACCACGTTAAGTCAGGGTCAGCAATGTTTTTTTTGTTGTTGTTGTTGTTGTTTTTTGCGGTAGGCGGGCCTCTCACTGTTGTGGCGTTTTCCGTTGCGGAGCACAGGCTCCGGACACGCAAGCTCAGCAGCCATGGCTCAGGGGCCCAGCCACCCCGTGGCATGCGGGATCCTCCCGGACCGGGGCACGAACCCGGGTCCCCCGCATCGGCAGGCGGACTCCCAACCACTGCGCCACCAGGGAAGCCCTCCAGCAATAGTTTCTTTTTAAAGGTCAGGTAGTGAATATTTTAGGCTTGGAGACCATATGGTCTCTGTGGCAACTTCCCAACTCTGCTCTCTAAGCAGCAACAGACAATATGCAAATGATTGGGTGTGATAGTGTGCCAATAAAACTTTATTTACAAAAATAGGCAGTAGGTACTTTGCTGACTCCTCTGCTAAGTGAAAGAAGCCAGATGCAAAAGACCACACACAGTATGATTCCATTTATGTGAATGTTCAGAAAGTAAATCTGTGATGACAGAAAGCAGATTCATGCTTGCCTGGCATGGGGGTGGGAACAGGGAATGAGTGCAGGTAAGCACTAGGGATATTTTGGGGGTGATGGAAATGTTCTGTAATTGGATTGTGATCATGATTGCACAACCCTATAAATTTACTACCTATCAGTGAATTATACACTTAAAAGGACTGAATTTCATGGCTTGTAAATTATCTCAGTAAACCTGTTAAAAATTATATGTGCTTTCATTTGTTCATTTCTTTTGTTTACTGGCTTAGCCATTTTACCTTCATATTATTACTTTTATCTCCAGTGAAAATTTTATTTTATTAGTGACTCTACTATTCCAGCTAAGAGCAGTGCTTAGAGAGTTTTATAAGTGCCTTGTAACTTTGAACTCTTCCCTCTAGAGCAAAAGTTGATATGAGTTAGATGAGGTCTTTCTGAACTCTCTCCCAGGGATCTTATTATAAGGAAAACCCTAGTAAGAACTCTGAAGGAAGCTTTATAGCATCATGAGTGCTGGAGTATCTGAAACCAAATGTCAGGGACTGTGGTTTCGAAAGTGGGTAAGAAAGGAGCTTTTAATTGTATGTATATTTTTCCTGCCTTCTTTAAAAGTTCTTATAATATCTAACCTAGACTAGAGTAGGTTAATTCATCTGACGCTTAAGGAACTGTCCATGCCTTTTGAATATTTTTTAAGCTAAGAAGAGTGCATTTGCGTGTGCCAGTTGTCTGCTGTGATCATTGCAGTCCCATCATGAGAGCTGAGGCTGAGATGGGTCAAGGACTCAATTTAAATTCATCTTGGGATCATTGCACAATTGCCCACAGCATCTTACCAAGAGAGTAAGTTAGTAAAGTGTAGAACCATTGGCATTCCTGATACATAGGCAGGCTTTCATGGAACTAAAAATTATCTTGCTGGTGACAGAATTGGTCATACTGAGAGAAAGAGGGCTACGTGATGGCTGGTGCAGTGATCTACTGATTTGGTCTAACTTCCCTCATCAGAGAGCATTTCCGAGGTGTGATCTTGAAAGAAAACAGCCTTTTCTCTGGGCTGATGATGGGGAATAAGTACTAATGAATGACCTCACTGTATGATTGAGATGCTATTAAATCCTCGCCCTTGGAGCTGAGTATAAGAGCTGGCTCTTAGAGTCTTCAGGAGCCAGAGGTGGAAAGTATTCCATCGGGAGGATGTGCTATTTACCAGTCATAGGCTTTTCTAATTTGCTGAACTTACTGAACACTGGAGAGGACCTCTTAGACAAAATATAAATATTGTTTTGTCTCTACTGTAGCCTCTTTCTACCTTGTATACAAAGATTCCTGTATATAAATTGTGTGCAAATTATTTGATACCTTATTTATTTATTTTTTGCGGTACGCAGTCCTCTCACTGTTGTGGCCTCTCCCGTTGTGGAGCACAGGCTCTGGATGCGCAGGCTCAGCGGCCATGGCTCACGGGCCTAGCTGCTCCGCAGCATGTGGGATCTTCCTGGACCGGGGCACGAACCTGTGTCCCCTGCATCCGCAGGCGGACTCTCAACCACTGCGCCACCAGGGAAGCCCTTGATACCTTATTTAAATCCTTGTAATGAAGATTACTAATTACTATGAGCATTATTGGCACCGGTGAGCTCATTGCCTGTGTGTTAGTCAGATATGCATTATCATCTTCTATTTATTTATTTATTTTAACATCTTTATTGGAGCATAATTGCTTAACAATGGTGTGTTAGTTTCTGCTTTATAACAAAGTGAATCAGCTATACATATACATATATCCCCATATCTCCTCCCTCTTGTGCCTCCCTCCCACTCTCCCTATCCCACCCCTCCAGGTGGTCACAAAGCACTGAGCTGATCTCCCTGTGCTATGCGGCTGCTTCCTACTAGCTATTTTACATTTGGTAGTGTATATAAGTCCATGCCACTGTCTCACTTCGTCCCAGCTTACCCTTCCCCCTCCCTGTGTCCTCAAGTCCATTCTCTACATCTGCGTCTTTATTCCTGTCCTGCCCCTAGGTTCTTCATAACCTTTTTTTTTTTTTTTTTTTAGATTCCATATATATGTTTTAGCATACGGTATTTGTTTTTCTCATTCTGACTTACTTCACTTTGTATGACAGACTCTAGGTCCATCCACTTCACTACAAATAACTCAGTCATCTTCTATTTAAATTCATTTCTTTTGTCAGTCAGCCTTTTTCTCTGAAACATAGACAGAGACAGGTTTTTAAAAATTCTCACAGGCTATCTTCTAAAGATGGGCTCAAGAGTGCCTAATTCACCCAGAACTGTCCTCAGGGTGAGAGAGAAGCTTCTGTGTGAAGTCTCCGTACCTCTACTGCGACTTCTTTCTCTCTCTCTCTCTACTCCCCACCCCCCCCCACGCCTTTCTTTCCTTCTTTCCTTCTGGCATATATAGAAAGCAATTTTGATCAGTGAGTTTTTACCTAGAAATCATGGAGGTCTATTAGAAGGCAGGCTTCAGCATAACAAAACTGAAGAGCCTCCAGGTATCCCTGAATGTGGGATGTGCTGTTTTAATTGAATGTCAAGACTTATTCAGACACTGACCTCATCTGCCTCATTTCTGATTACAAATATTGAACATCATAGGCTAATTCCTGGACCTTTGGCATTGGATACTTGCTATCTGTTATCTATGGAAGTTTGGTTGTAGGGAACAAATTAGCTATTTCCCTAGGGAAGAGATTTATTACAGGGAATTGGGTACAGAGGAAGGAATAGGCTTAAGGCTGGGCTTCAGGGAATCACTTATGGGGGACCATGTAGAACTTGCCCACCTGGGGCTGCTGCTTCTGCTGTCCTTGGATGGTGGACACACAGGAGGTCTCGGGAAACTGCTGACCCAAGAAGACATTGACTTCATTCCATTAGTGATCAGGAAACTGCTGCCTGCCTCTGCGGAGGCTGCCCCTGTGGGCTGGGGCACTGCTGGCCTCCGTGGCCATGCCTGCCAGCAGAAATGGCTGTTGCAGTGGGTAATGGCCTCTGTCTCATTTCCACCTTCCAGGCCCTGAGCAGATGCTCTAATTTGCATTCAGAACCTGAGTTGCAGGAGAGCCTGGGAAATGCAATTTTTAGCCCAATACTTTTGAGCCTTCCAGCCCCAGAGGACATGAAGGAACGCCTCTCCATCTTCGGCATTTACATGTACAGTAATTCCCCTACATACGAACAAGTTCTGTTCCCAGACCGTGTTCGTAAGTCCAATTTGTTCGTAAGTCCAACAAAGTTAGCCTAGGTACCCAACTAACACAATTGGCTATATAGTACTGTACTGTACTAGGTTTATAATACTTTTCACACAAATAATACATAAAAAACAAAAAATAAAACATTTTTAATTGGACAGTACTTTCAAAAGTACAGTAGTACAGTACAACAGCTGACATACAGGCGCTGTCATCGAGTGAACAGGCAAGAAGAGTTACTGACTGGAGGAGGGAGAGGAGGTGGGAGATGGGAGAGCTGAACGATCATCAGCATTAGGGGACGGAGGGCAAGCTGCAAGTTCACTCACGCCTGAGGTTGGTGGAACGCATGTTCGCATTTTTGAAAGTTCTCAACTTGAAGGTTCGTACGTAGGAAACTTACTGTAGTTAGTTATGCTTACCAAAAAAATGTTCATTTTAAACCATCTTAATTCAAATACAGACATGAACAACCGTATTGGAAGAATATGCAAAAATGAGATAGTCCATAGGCACATAAGGTGCCCTCACACATTTAAATGCACCTCTCTTGGCCACCAAACTCAGTAATTTGGAATATCTTCAAGCAAAGCAATGTTTGCACAACATGTGGTCTAGGTACAAGAGAAACATGCAATTAGAGTGTCCATGTGGGACCCCAGTTATGTGTATGTGAGTGCACATGAAGTCCTGTGCTGAGAATAAACAGCACTTTTTTTCTGACCTGGGAAGTACAGATGCAATGTGTGTCGCAGCATGAGATGCTGTGTCATCAGAGAGCTGGGCTTGGCTGATGGTACCAGGATGTGTTTGTTCATTGGGGAACTTTTGTAAGATGGGGAAATGAGAACCTAGGACTGCTGCAGTCACATCTGTAGTTGATGTGACTGGTACCTGATGACGTTGTATGTGCAAAACCTCCGCTACCTCGTGAGGTTATTGTGCGGGTTAAATAAGTGTAAAGTGCTAGAACAATGCCTGGCATATAATGAACACTATATAAATAATTGCTATTATTACCATTATTATTTTTATTTAATCATTATTATTTTCTGTAAAGCGAGGGTAACTGACTTCTAGGATTGTTGGAAAGCTTAAATGAGTTTAGTCCCCGGCATAAGTGAGCACTGAACGAATGCTAACTATAAAATAACAATAACCATAATGTTTTAACTCTTAGAATGATGCTTGCATTGTAACATATTTCCCTAGACCTTTTGATCCAGAGGCCTTCTACCTCTGATGAGAAAGACAGAGTTGCTGTCTTGAATTTGAGAGACGAGCACAAGGGCCATATTTTCTTCTTCTGGACAGCGTGACTTCTCAGCAACGCTCACCCTTAGTCCACGGCTTTAGTATACTTTACAGCCTTCCAATAGAACCTCAAGTCTAACAAGTTAGTTTACCTTTGGAAAATTATTTTTCTAACCAAAACGATTTTACACCACACTATTCACTGTGTGAATTAAGGTCTCTGGCCTTAAAATTGGGCCAAGTTAAATGAAAAAATAGGTCCAACCTTCATGAAGTTTAGGAATCAGTATGGTTTGTTAATTCGTATTTATATTAACCAAATACTTTGACTTGATTTGGTAGAAAAGTTTTTTGCAGAAGTATCTGGTAGACTGTTGAATAATTTTTAGACTGTTGAATCATTTCTTGGGAAGTTAAAAAGTACATACTTTCAGAATTTGTGGTTTTAAAAAAGGATTTTCTCTAGCCTGACGAATAGTGATAGTAACACAGAATAGGGAATGGAATTCTTGGGGAGCTTCTGGTACCTTCTGGCAGTTGTACCCCAATTAGCAAGTGTTGATCTGATCAGCAAAGTATGGATTCTGGAAGGAAGAAGTTCCCTATGAAATTCCTATATGGGAGTTAAAGTCCTATGTAGATGAGATAAAGGTGTCTGGGTAGGGCAAAGAGGAATTCTGAAGCTTTCAAACACGTTTTAATAATTGTTAGTAATCTATTAGAAAGTTTTCAACAATGAGCATGGAGCAACCATCTTCCATTGAAATGATACAAATAGATTTTGTCTGAAACACTCTGCGGAGACATGGCTCCCCAGCCGCAAGGACAGGGCCCAGTGCAACCTTGCCTTCATGCAGGTGGTGTTTCCTGGGGCTGAAGGTTTCACAGCTGTGTACAAGCCTTTCTTCTGAGTCCTCAGTTACTAAACTGAAAGTACTTTACAGCACCTCAAGTCTTGTGGTTACAGACCCTGGGGAGGCTGGGATGGGAATAAAAGTGTGGTAAATTCCCAGGCAGGGAAGTTCAGGAATCTCCTGACTCAGGACATACCAAGGTCTTCCAATAAGTGGAACCAGTCTATGTTGGTATGTTTATCCACAGTGATAAAATGAATGAAAAAATCTTGGCATAAAAACAATAATAACAATTAAACAGGTTGACTCAGTTCCCACTGTGTGTTAAGACCCTTTACATGAAGAGACATGTAAACGTAACACAATGTCCCAGGCCTTCAGCCTGGAACCTCAAAGTGAGGCCTGATTTCTTCTTATACTTGAATTAAATCAATTTAAGAACTGCCTCTTCCACCTTGCATCCAATATAGATTATCATTGGAACATCCATCTTTCAAATACTTCCTTGGGAATATTTCGAAGAATTGCAGGTGGTGTGTTTCCCTGTCCTCACTTGCCTGGTGCTTCTCTAGATTGAATGTCACATTCTAACTACATCAAGACCCCACTCGCTGGCCTTAGGTGCCTCTGCTGCTGATGTGGAAGCTTTGGCCAGTTCACAGAGATGCTCCTGTGAACCCTGCTCTCTTTATGGCCACCCCTGGGGCTGGTGCAGATCTCTGCTAATTTGCTCAGACCACGTGGTTTACATTACACCTTCCCTAAGCTCTGGGACTTATTCTGGGTGTCAGTTCAGACTTCTCCTTCCTTCTGGTGACTTGACTCTTAGGAGCCCCAGCCTCCTTTCCTACAGTCTGACCTGGTTCTGTCTGTGCCACGTGGGGCCACCTGGTGTATCTCAGTGTCACTGAACCTCAGAGAAAAGAGATGGGGCTGTGGTCATGAGGGGGCCTTATGTAAATCACAGATGCAATCGGATATATGGAATTGGTGTTGCCCAACTTGACCAAGAAGCACTCAGGACCAAAGGTGGATTACTGGGGCCAAGTGACACTTTATTTCTCCTGCCAAAAGCCCTTGCCTACTTATAATTAATTCTAGGGATACCTAGGCTAAGCCAGAAAGACACAGCATCCATTGTCACATGTGAAGGAGTGACAGCATTGAGGACAGGCCTTTGTAAGCAGAGGGGAGGGATCCGTGGAGACTAAGGTGCTAGAGGAAAGATTGGGGAAGGGGCGGGGGCAGGTAATTGTTGATGCCAGAGAAGCGAGGGTATCAGACACGTGGTGGGGAGACCTGAGCTTTATCCAAGAAGGCCCTGAGAAAGGGACTTTAGGGGCATCTAGATAAGCTCCGCATGATACCAAAGAGGAAACTGAGACCCTGAGAGACAAAGGGACTTTTCCAAGGCCACTCAGTAAGACAAGGTAAAAATCCCCAGTCTGTTATTTCTTCTGCCACATTTGCTGCTCTCCCCTGGGAGGAAAGAAGAGAGTGGGGATGGAGTGGCAGAGAGATTTTGAATAGGGGAGCTGAGGTGTCTCCTGATGTCCCTCATGAGGTGACTGCGGTCTTCAAGTCACAGGTGGCGAGGTGTGCTGAGGGTGAAGGAATGGGACATCCCGGCAGCGTGTGCTCAGAGTCTTGCCACACTGCGCCGTTATCAGCATTGTGAGTTGTTTGACGTTGCCCTCGGCAGCTAAGGTGATGGATCTGAAGTTGTTGGCCTAAGGGACCAGGGTTGAATCATCCGTCCCTCAGCACTGTTAAACTAATTCACTGGAGTAGAATTATACAGCAAGCTGCTCAGAATCTGTCTGAAATCCTGGGAGAGGGCTGTAAACCGCACACTTCAGTACACAATTGGATGGCAGTGATACTCTCCCCGCTGCGCTTTCTGTAAGTTTCAAAGCACACACAGAATTTTAAATGAAAGGCCACAGGGCGGCTGCAGGCTTGAAAGCCTGCATTCTGACCCTCTGCCTCTCTGTGGCCGCCTCTGGGAGAAGCCCGCCTGGCAAGTTCTGATGGCATGATCAAAGGCATGGAGCCTGGAGCAACCAGGACCTTAACTGAACATTGACAGAATCAGATGGACTTGGTATTCACATAGAGTGGAGCTGCTCTTTTGAGAGGCCTGCAGAATTGTGCTGCCTGGACTCAACCTTACGTCTTCAGATCTCAAATGGGTGTTCTGTGCTGCCAGGCTGTCCTAGTAAAGTCACTTTCCTACACGCCAGGATTTCTAGTCCTCTCCTGTCTTCACATCTCCACCTTCCTCTCCGTATTCGCTGAGGAGCTTCTCTCCTACTGTTCTCCCAGTGAAAACAGAAAGGATGACCTCTCTCCTCCACTAGTTTCACCAGCCCACTGCACTTGGACTCATCCTCTGGCTTCTCCCACTGGTTCTGGAAGAATCATCCCTGCCCTGCTGTTGGGTCCACCCCTCCCTTTCCACATGCTCGAGAAGTGTTCTCACGCAGTTATTACCCTTTCCTCCCTCATCCTCAGTTCCCCCTCTACCCAGTCACCCCCATCAGCATGCCACCGTGTCCTTACATCACCCATTTTACCAGCTCCTCTTCCATTTTGCTGCATGTTTTCAAAGCAAAATGTCTTGAACGAGTGAGCCATACTTCATGTCTCCACTTCATCGCCTCCATTTCCCCCCAGCCTATTCTCTTGGACTTTCACTCTGAAATGACTCTTGTCACCTATGACCTACATCTTGCTGAAGCCAAAGCCCTCATGTTAGTCAGCCTCTCAGCAGCCTTTGGGGCAGCTGATCGCATCCTCCATGTTGAAACCCTTGTCCTCTTTGTCGCCATGACACCACACGTGCCAGATTTTCCTTTCACCTTGCTCTTCTCCCCCTTTTGGTCTCATTTGCTGGCTCCTCTTTTTTTGTTTGTTTGTTTGTTTCTTTGTTTTGCGGTACGCGGGCCTCTCTCTGTTGTGGCCTCTCCCGCTGCGGAGCACAGGCTCCGGACGCGCAGGCTCAGCGGCCATGGCTCAGGGGCCCAGCGGCTCCGCGGCATGTGGAATCTTCCCGGACCGGGGCACGAACCCGTGTCACCTGCATCGGCAGGCGGACTCTCAACCACTGCGCCACCAGGGAAGCCCTGCTGGCTCCTCTTATACAAAATCTCTACCGGTCGTGGGATCACAGGGCTCCATGTGGCCTCTTTTCCTGTCTACGCTCTCTGCCTAAGTACGCTCGTGCAGCCTTATGATTCAAAGTACTATGTAAATGCTTGATAGTCTCCAATTTACGTTCCCAGTCCGAGCCTTTCCATTTGAGTTTCAGGTTGTTATGCCTAAGAGCCTCATGGATATTGCCACTTAGATGTCTGAAAGAGACATCTTTCAGGTTAAAACCAAACTCTTGATTTTTCTCCCTAAAACCTACCCTTCCCCCATTTCAGGAAATGGCATCATCATCTAACCTAGCTGCTCAGGCCCCAAACAGTGGAACCATTCCTGATTCCTCTCTTTCCTTTAGACCTCGTTTTGGCTTCTTAGGGCTGCTGTAATAAATTACCTCAAGTGGTTGGCTAAAAACAGCAGAAATGTGTTCTTTCATGGTTCTGGAGGCTAGAAATCTGAAATCAAGGTGGCAGCGGTGCCGTGTTCTCCAAAGGCATTGGAGAAGGAGTCCGCCTTGCCTCTGCCAACCTCTGGTGATTGCTGGCAGGCCTTGGTGTTCCCTGGCTTGTGGCCCCATAACTCTGTTCTCTACCTCTGCTGTCACAGGGCCTTCTTCCCTCTGGCTGTGGCAGTGTCCAAATTTCCTTCTTCTTATAACCATACCAGTCATTGGATTTAGGACCCTCCCTGATCCAGTTTGACATCTTGATTACTTCTGCAAAGACCCTGTTTCCAAATAAAATAACACTGACAGGCTTTGCGTGAACGTGAATTTGGGGAAACACTATTCACTTCAGTACAGATCTCCACATCCAGTCCATCAGCAAGGCTTAGCCCCTCCATCTCCAGCAGTTCTTACCACTGCTGCCACAAGCTTTGTGCACACCTGCATCACCTGGATTACAGCCTCATACCTGGGCTTTCCCACACCACTTTTGCCCCCTCCAGTCCACACTGCCCAAGGCAGCCACAGTAACCTGTTTCGAGTGTCAGTGAAATCATGATTCCCTTGCACAAAACCCTCTGGTTGCTTCCCAATACCAGGGAACACAGTCCAGCTCTTTCACTTGGCTTGAAAGATGCTTGGTGATTTTGCTCTCCAACTTCATCTCCCTTCTCCAGGCCCCATATTCTCTGGGCCTCAGCCACACTGGGCCACTTTCTGGCCCTCAGTCAAGCTGAGCTGTCTTGTGGCCTTTTCATTCACTGTTCTGCTTGAAACACTCTTCCCCCAGATCTTCATTTGACCATTTCCTATTCTTTGTTCAAGTCCCAGCTCACCTGTCTCCATCCCCTCCTTAGAAAGGCCTTCCCAACCCAGCCTAGCAAATGTCCTCTCTCTCTCTCTCTCTCTCTCTCTCTCTCTCTTTCTCTGTGTCTCTGTGTGTGTGTCTCTCTCTCTCTGTGTCTCTCTCTCTTTCTCTGTGTCTCTCTCTCTGTCTCTGTGTCTGTCTCTCTCTGTGTCCCTCTCTCTGTGTGTCTCTGTGTGTGTGTGTGTGTCTGTGTGTGTCTCTCTCTGTGTCTGTGTGTGTGTGTGTCTCTCTCTCTGTGTCTGTGTGTGTGTGTGTCTCTCTCTGTGTGTGTGTGTGTGTCTCTCTGTGTCTGTGTGTGTCTCTCTCTGTGTCTCTGTGTGTGCGTGTCTCTCTCTCTGTGTCTGTGTGTGTGTCTCTCTCTGTGTGTGTATGTGTGTGTGTGTGTCTCTCTCTCTCTGTGTCTGTGTGTGTCTCTCTCTGTGTCTCTTTCTCTCTCTGTGTCTCTCTGTGTGTGTGTGTGTCTCTCTCTCTCTGTGTCTCTGTGTGTGTCTCTCTCTGTGTCTCTCTCTGTGTCTCTGTGTGTGTGTGTGTCTCTCTCTCTTACACGCACGCACACACACTAGCCTGTTTACCTTCCACATAGCTCTTCTTTTCAATATCTGAATTTACCTTATTCATTTGTATGTAGATAATAATACCACTGACATGATTTATTATTTCTGTCTCCCCCAGAAGAATGTAAGTTCCTGTAAGCAGCTAATTAGTTTCCCTTTGTCCACCTCTATACCCCAGTTCCTATGAAAGTGATTGGCACAAAGACACTCCGTCAGTATTCTGTGCCTGGTAAAATGGGCTTCCTTTGTGTTTTGTGGCTCCCACCCTCCCTCCCAAGGTATGTTTCATTTTCTACTGGCAAAATTTAGTGCTTTTATACATTCAAACAATTGAGGGGGAGAAAATGGCCTATTTTTATCCCCCCTCCCCAGCCATCTCTAAAATTCTCTGCAGTGGCTTCTTCAGAATAGCTCAGCTAATCCTGTAGCCATCCCCGCTCCTTGCACACATAGGGACATGCTCCTTCACAACTGTTTACACGCTTTATACACACCTCCCGGGGTCAGGAGCTATCACTCATTGTCCCATCCCTGCCCCCGTGGAAAAGCATTTCTAGATGTGTGTGTAGCATTCTGTAGAAAGAAATGTAGAAGGATTTGGAAAATTACTATTATTTTGGTTTGTGGGGAAATTTTGCCTAATGCAAGGATGGGAATATTGTTCCACATCAGACTGGTGAGCTGCCTCTTATCCAGAAGAGGTAGCAGATGCCCATCAGAGAATTCAGATAACGTACAGAAAAATCGTCCTCCTTTCTTTTTTCAGATAGTTGGGTATAAAGTTGGGCAGAAAAAGAAATAATTGAGAAATTTAAAGTTTGTTCCCTTTGTTTTTTGGTGTTCTTTATGTTAACCATTTCTAGAGCATTTACTGTATTTTCAAAGGCCTGGGTAATACTGGTTTTACTGTCAAGAAACTCTGACCAAGAGTATTAGATTTCTTGGTTTCTTTTAATATATTGCCATATTTTAATTTTCAAACTGGTTCAAATTATTGTCTCCCACAAACCTGTGTCCCCTCTCAGTTTCTAGCTTGTTTCTTTTCTTCTTGTCTCAGCAGTTTTCTTGAAAACTCATTTAAATTTGCTTACTCTGTGGCTTCACCTGTTGCCGACTCCTCAAAGGCCCCATTCTTCTTTGTCAGAAGTCACCGTCGCCCTCCATACCGGCTGTGTGTCCTTGTTGCATCTTTACACCAGCACAAAAGCTGATGGCAGCAATGGGAGGGCTGGAGCTTACATAGCGATAAACACGGGCAGCTAGCGCTTCTTGTGAATAGGCATTCAGACGGGGTGTTTCAGTGGGAAGAGGCTGGATTTTAGAATCCAGTGACCTCGCCATAAATCCTGGCTTGGCTTTTACCATCTGTGACGTTAGGTGGCTACTGGACTTCTCTGAGCCTCAGTTTCCTCATCTGTAAAAATGAGGAATGTGTTTTATACAATTGTGAGAATTAAAAGAAGTAACACCCAATGGTTCTCAATAAGTTTTGTTTTAAACTTAGTATATAATCATTTCTTCAAGAATCTAAACAGCACATATTTTTAAAAATCCATGAGAACAATTCAGCTGACAGTCTTAGTTACTGAATTTTTGAAAAGTGAAGACAAAGGGAAGATACTGATTTTGCCATTCTTCATGTATTTTTTCATCATAAATAATGATAGACCTGCTGAGCTTCTTTTCCTCATTCTACAAGGATGTGTTTTTTTTTAAATTGTTACAGTTAATTGTACTTAGAGAAAATCTCAGGTTAAACTGAGTACGGAGAAGAACTTTACAACCCAAGGATAAGGATACACTTATAGAAAATTTTTTTTAAAACCCACTCTGCAAAATTTGTCCATTGCCTTATTAGTCCTTTCACATTTCTGGCCATGTGCTTTGAGTGGGAGCTTACCTCCTCATGACACACACACACACACACACACGCATGCGTCTCCCCGCCATCTCTGACACCTCCCCCACCATTGCCGTCGTGATATGAGTTTGAGGAAGGGGTATGGTACAGGCAAGAAATTTGTAACCTAGAGGTCCTTCAAAACATCTTTGCATTTCATTGATGTTTTGAAGGACTTCTAGGTTACAAATTCCTTTATCTTTAGTGGAAGGTACCAGAAAGAATGCACTCTCATCCTCTGGATGGTGTGATATGAGGTTATAAGTCTAGCATGGCCTTACCCATTTTTGCTACCTGGAAATGAGAGCAGAATTAAAGCACTAAAGAGAAATAGATATGGGCCAGGCTAACATCAGCCTCTGAATCAAACAGGATCTGAATCTAGAACTATCTCCAGATATATAAAATAGTAATTCCCTTTTTACTCTAAGCGAGTTTGAATTGGGTGTTCTGTCCCTTTGCAAACAAAAGATTGCCAACTAAGAGTCCATTAAAATAGGAGTAATTGAATGTACCAGTAGATTACTACACCAAATTTCCTACTATATACAGACTAAAGTTCAGTTTCCATAATTGTAGCTATTCTAGATCATATCTCAAGAATGAGTCTGTTAGTTTATAGACTCAGTGAATACTGTTATCACAATGTTCAGCACAGTGTATGTGCAAATCTGTTTGTCTGCATTAGCCTGTTCTTTTTTTTTTTTTCAGTTTACTAAGCAGTAACAAATTAGAGGGATATTTGAGAATACTCTTGAAGAAACAGCACCGTGCTCATTTGCAGGGTTTTGAATTACACATTTTTGGTGTTTTACTTGTTTGGAGGCTATCTTCTCCCCATTTGAAGAGCCAGCTCCATGAGAGCAGGGACCACATCTCTTGTTCACCCAATACCTGCAGAGAACCTGGAACATAGGTTGACAGATGCTACCAAAAAGTTAACAGTATTTGTTGACCTAATGGGAAAAAGCAAGGAGAGACAGAGAGGCGTGAGGTTTCCCACCTGAGAAGTGGAAACCATGGTTGTTCCATTAAGTCAACAGGAAAGTTAGGGTGGGGAAGCGCTTGAGAGCAAAAAACATAAATTTGATTTTGGGATATGTTTTTTATGAGAGAAGAATGTGTCATTAATATGGAAATGTCTTGTAAGAAGCATTTCTTACAAGGAATGAGGGATTTGGGGAAACGGTGGAACTGGAGGTGTCAGGTTGGAATATGTAGAAAAACCCGTGGGAGAGAATCATGTCCCCGAGGGAGTGAGAACTGGTTGGAGTCAGCTCAAGAACAGACCGGAAACCAAGGTATGAGGCAGAGGCGGACAACCTGGAGGATTGGGTGGAGAATGGGAAGAGTGTTTAGTGACAGAAACAAAGGGGGGACCATAAGAGGATGAGCGTCCTCTGCTTGTTCCTTCAGACATGTTTCAGAGTAAGGAATGGACTTAGTTATCCAGAATTTCTGGGAAATTAATGCAGTTGGTTTAAACATAGTGCTAATAATCAGATTGTCTGTATTAGTCATTTTCAAACTGTTTTATTGCAACCCACTGTCATACCTTTTACATTTTGATCCAGGATACACACACACACACACACACACACACACACACACACACACACACACAACTGGTACAAAATTTTCTCTAAAGAATACTCACTCTCACTATGTACAACCTACTCAGTTTTCATCTATTTCATTGTTTAAATGCTGATAACAACCGACTAAACTGATCTCACTGCCCATTAATAGATCATGACTGGAAGTTTTAAAAGCCCTGGTTTATATAATGGTCACATAGGAAATGTAATGAATTTGTGGAAAGAGTACACTTTGAGAAAATTTTAATTCCAGTTAGATAAATAAAAGTTTTCATTTAACATCTATTACCGTATAAAACTCTATAATGGTGCTATGTTCTTATCGCTCTTCAAAATTTAGAAAAGAGAATTAAGAGGACAACACTTACTTTCCCAAAGTAGTCAAATAGCATCTTCTCTTGCAGCTTTAATAATATTTACCAACTTGCAAGTAAAACTTAACGTATAAACTTTGTATCCAGGCTATGAGGTATAATTTAAAGCACTCTGGCTTTGGAAATGGGCAGACCTGGGCTCAAGTCCTGGTTCTGCCACTTATTAACTCTGTGACCTTTGTCAGGTTTCTTAACCTCTCTGATTCCCTGTTTATTTGTCTGTCAATGGGGGAAACAACATTTACCCTACTTTGTTGCCGTTAGTGTTGAACAAGCCACATTACTCATGGTCCTATATTTGGTACTTGGTGGTCATGCAATGAATGCCAATTGTTATTATTTCAAGGGTTAAAATATAGACCACTTGTTAAGCTCCTAGCACAATGCCTGGCACAAAGAAACAATAAATATGAACGATCTTTCCATGCCAACAACCAGAGTGGAAATACACTTGTAATCCAAGTGCACAGAAATGTACAAACCAATTATATGATTTTGTACTGCACATGATTTTTAAAGAAAGATATCTACCGGACAAAGTAAAGCACATGGATAACATTGACGCTGTTGGAGAGATTGAGTCCCATTTGTATAAAGTGAAAAATTATTCATCACTGTTGTGGCATTTTTCTTAATTGCCTCACTGATATAGTCATTAAAGTGATCTCAATGCATTCATTCAATAAGCCTAAATTTATTAAGACCTACAATGCCAGGTACTGGGGATAAAATTATTCACAATAAGAAACAGGTTCTAGAAACGTGGTTAGAGTAACGAATAGTTAGCATTTACTTTTCCTTCCAGGCAGCCCATCACCATGGACCACTGACATCAATATTATCTCTGTGCTTTTTAGCTCTTCCTGATTGTACTCTAACTTTCCTCACCAAGTCAGAGGATGGCCTAAAGATGCTTTGTTGGCATTAACAGCAACTCCATGGTCCACTTCTTGGCGATCTACTTTAGATGTTAAAATACCTTCCCATGTTCAAGAATTCCTTGTCTTTGACAGTTTGTCCTCAGCTGTAACTGGACAAGTCCGTAATCCACCTACACGTAATCTTAGTTCCATCTCACCATTGTTTTACTTGCCTCTTACAAAGTAAGCAGTGAAGTTAGCTAAGTATCACATCATTTGGAGTATAAAATGAAAAATGTCCTCCTTTTCTCTATTTTAAAATTTCCATGCCTCCCTCCCCACTACTTTACTGTATGTCCTCCTTGTGATAGATTTCAGATACATAGTCATCATGGCAATATGGCGGAAAAATGCCCTTTATTCAGATACATAGCATCTGCAGACACTTTCAAATAGTTTTCATTGGGAGTGCTGCAATTTTTGCTAAGAAAAATAACTGCTGAGTGCCTGTGTGCAAAGCTGAAGGGCCTACAAAGATGCCTGAGATAAAATCCCTTCACCAGGGAGTGTATAGTTTAATCAGAGAGATGTCACATCTACCAATTGCTATAAGGGAGAGAATGACTCACAAGGTGTCTGGGGGAAGGACCATAAAGTTGAATCTCATTCTTAAATTCACACGTACGGTGACTTGGTTCTTATCACTTTTCCAGATGGCTTTTGTTGCCCAAATTAGCTTGTTTGACCAGTGCCTACAACTGAAAAAAAGACATGCATAATTTGGAAAGACAGAAATCTCGAGGTGACAGCATTCCAGATGTGTGATGTTAGTAAAACAAACTCTTCGGGTATCTGTGGAGTTTGGTTGTGCTGTGACATTTGACAAGCGAAAGATGTTTAAAGCTCCACAAAGATTTGCTCTTTGCTCTTCCAAAAAATGGCATAAGAACTTCTTGGGGGTGGATCCGTGATTTTAGGACAGAATGCCTTCTACATGGATATTGCCACCAATTCGCTATATGGTTCACGTTTAAATTCAGAAATAAATATTGCCCAAGCAGCCCCCAGCTTAGATGGTAGTTTGCAATAAGGAGGAAATCTGGCGAGTTGCAGAAAATTGTTGCTCTGATCACAGAGCTTTAAAATCTGTGAAAAATGGGAATCTTTTTCACTGCTTGATCAAAAACAGATGGAGGTCTTTGATCTTAGAAACACTCTGTCAATTCTATTTAAACCACCAATTTAGAAGTTCCCTAAACCAGATACATAAACTAGCTATCTGAGGGGCATACCTGTAGTAAATCCTGATAGATCAAGTTTTATTAACGGGGCTGCTGCTCACTCATTAACTGAAGTTGCCTTAACTGTGCTGTCATGTGCTCAGCTGATACGGATGGTCTTGCTGTAATATAGCACGTGGGCCCATGCTCCCAATCAGATAGCCAGTCTCCCCTCTTTCCTACCTCTTTGTTTTTTTTTTTTTTAACATCTATATTGGAGTATAATTGCTTTACAGTGTTGTTAGTTTCTGCTGTATAACAAAGTGGATCAGCTATACATATACATACATCCCCATATCTTCTCCCTCTTGTGTCTCCCTCCCACCCTCCCTATCCCACCCCTCTAGGTGGTCACAAAGCATCGAGCTGATCTCCCTGTGCTATAGCTGCTACCCACTAGCTATCTATTTTACATTTGGTAGTGTATATATGTCCATGCCACTCTCTCACTTCGTCCCAGCTTACCCTTCCCCCTCCCCATGTCCTCAAGTCCATTCTCTACGTCTGCTTTCTTTATTCCTGTCCTGCCCCTAGGTTCTTCAGAACCTTTTTTTTTTTTTTTTTACATTCCATATATATGTGTTTGTTTTCTACCTCTTTAGCTCTTTGTACTGCATTTGGGTAATTTTCTCAGATGTGTTTTTCAGATCTCTTTACAGTTTACTCTTTATTCAACTGGGTCTAACCTGTATTTATTGATAATATCTATCTCTGTTTTAAATTTCAGCTTGTCTATTTGTCAGCAGTAATTGAAAGAATAATTCCATTAATTTGAAGACATTTTATGTGATTCTTGTAAAATCTGACTTGAAATATTTTAAATTCTTTTCACATGTTTTCAGTTCCTACTTTTATATCTTTAGACTTTATAAACATCCTAATTTTAGGTTATTTGAACTAGAACTATTGAATAGTTCTAGTTTGTGAAATTCTTGGTGGTGGAGGGGGGTGAGGTGGGGCGCTCCCGATCCCTTTGTCTACAGACCCTTGTTCATGGTGGATGGCTTGTGTGTTTTGTACTCTGGGATTGTGAGGTTTTCTTCAGAGGCCTTTCTTTTTGGTCATCCAGTATAGGCTGAGGGCGAGCGTTTGTCCCTCCGGAGCAGTTTTGTGTGTGCTTTTGTCAGGGCCTCCGGAGTTATCACTGGCTGCGGCCAGCCAGTAGTGGTTCAATCTGGGCTTCGAACCTACATGAGGTGCGCCTGTGGTTATCAGTTCTCAGGGAGCCTTTGTTTCACCCTCACTGAGATCCAGGCTAAGACAGTCAAGTTTCTTAACTGTCTCCTTTTACAGGTTGGAGAATTTCTTTTGCTAATCCTCTCTTGGGCAGAGGGGATGGTCTTCTGAGAGTTCCAACTTTATGTGGGAGTCTCAGTTCTAACTCTAGCACTCACACTTCCTGGGCCTTCGTCTCCTGAATCACGTGGATTTACAATCCACGTCTCCTGTTACCGAGACTGGTAAACTGCTCTCCTCTTAAGGCAGACAGCAATAATTCAGAGGCTTAGTTCTGGTTTTCAGATCTCTCTGTGTGTTTGACCCTGGAAAATTCCTTATTTTCTTGAGAACTCAGCTGTGCATTTTAAAAGATATTTATTATATTTTACCCAGAATTTCTAAGCTTCTAATAGCAAAAGGTTTTTTCAGGATATCTAGTCTGCCAAGAGCACATCATCGTCCTCTGACAGTGTCTGCTAGTGGGTGGAATATGCCTGTCTGCAGTCAAAGAGGAGTATGGAGAAGGGGCCCCTGCCCTTTAGAAGCTCATGGACTTTTTCGTCTAACCCATTCATAGGTTCTGATGACTGTTCATTCAGTCTTTCACTGAATCATCCTTACGTTTGTAGCATATTCAAGTAAATAGTTAGCTCCTACTATCCAAGCTTTTGTTCATTTATTCAGCAAATATATATTGTGTCCAGCATCTGCTACATACCGCATATGTGCTCATGCTCAGCAAAAACATATCTGATCCTTATCTTCATGGAGGATGCAAATAATCACATAAATAAATGCAAAATTGCAAATGTAGCAAGTGTCAGAAAGTAAATGTGCATGTTGCTGTGAGATGTGCAATGGGGAATTTACCCAGCTCAAGCCAGAAAGGGCTCATTTGGGGAAGTGAAGAAAGAGTGGCTTTCACTGAGTGAAAGACGATATATGCAAAGGCGCTGGGTTGAGGATGACGGGCTGAAAGAAGGGTGGTTAAATGGAAGATGAAATAGAAGAATATGGTCTCAGAAAAGGCTGAGAGGGAGCTAAGAGGCAAACCATGGAAGACGTTGTAGGCTGTGTTAAGGAGTTTTGTATTTATCCTGAGTCATTGAAGGGCTTTAAACAGGGGAATGACACATCTAATTTGCCCTTTGGAAGATCTTTCTGACTTCAGAAAAGAGAACAGATTTGAGGGGGCAGGAGTGACAATGAAACTAGCTAGGAGGCTGTTGTCAGTGGACTAGATGATAATTGCTGGAGCTCGATGCCAGTTTTGGCTTTGTGGATATGACGACATGGACAGATTTGAGATTTATTTTGCAGGTGAAATTATCAGGGAGAAGAAGAGAGATGGCCTAAGAACAATTCCAAAGTTTCAGGCTTATGTAACTGGATGGCTAGTGGTGCTCCTTTACTGAGATGGGGAACACTGGAAAAGGACAAGGTTTGGTGGAAAGGCCATCGGTTTTTCTTTTGTACATATTGAGTTTGAGGTTTTTGAAACATCTAAGAGGAAAATATCAAGAGGCAGTTGGATATATGGGTCTAAAGTTCGGAGAAGAAATCTTGGGACATAAATATGTGAGTAATTTTTTATAGGTGATCATTAGATGAGATTTCCTATGGAGAGATGATAGATATCCCTTGAATATAGAGACATGGAGGTTATTGGTGACTTTAATAAGCTCCCACTATTTTCTCAAGTGCCATTCTAAATGCTTAACATGCACTGACTTAATCTCCAAACAAGTCTCTGAGGTTGGTACACTTATCCCACTCAGGACATGAGGAAACTGGTCGCCAAAGAGGAGCCATGACTTACATAGTAGGAGAACAGGGATTTGAACCCAGACAGTCTGGCTGTGGAGTTCATGTTCTTAACCACTATGCTATACTGCTGCTCAATACGTGGGTGCACAAGAAAGTATTTGTATCATCTGGGAGCCAAGGCTCATCCATCTACAGATATTGAAAATGTTTGTGGTTATATAATGCCTTTGGAGCAAAAGTATAAACTAATGTTGATTCAAGTACTTTGTTAAAACTCCTTCTTGGCTTTCTATTATATAACAAGACAGGCACAAATGGAAGTGTCACTAGACCGGCTTTAGCTTTAATCAGTGGCCTTTAACAAATATGTGCACGTTATTCATTTAATTGCACCTGTAACTACGTGGTGGCCTCGCTGCTGAGGGTATAATAGATAAGTAAGCAGAACCCACAACAGTCTGAAGCCACTTGCTCCTCTGCCAAGATGTGTCATTTGTGAGTTTCATTAACCAATGTCCCAAAATAAGTGACCTTTTCCAGGTCCCTGGGGAGTGGCTTTAACTACATCATGTGTGTGTTTCTTTTCCTCCTAAGGATTTAACAACACCGAGAGAACATGTGACAAAGAGTTTATCATACGTAGAACAGCCACCAATCGCGTACTGAACGTCCTCCGTCACTGGGTCTCAAAGCACGCACAGGTAATTCAGTGGCCTCGGTAATTACTTTCAAGGATTTGTTTTAAAACCAACTTTTTAAGTCATTACAACGCCTTCTGATTCTTTGGAGCTGGAGTCTGAAACCTTGAAATTGGAACATAGGAAGGGAAGAAGCTGGAGGGTGGGCATACAGATCAAAGCAAACAAACGTGTACCGCTAACATCTGCTGTTTCAGATCTGCAAAGGGCACGACACAAGAGGTCAAGCAGGGCTGCCCTTTGCCCTCATCTCTCAGGCAACAGCACCCACTGCGGGCACTAGAGCTGTGGCAGGGCCACTGTCCCCTGCCACCCGGGAGCACTGTTCACAGGGCCCTCTCTGTAAGTGGAGTTGGCTCACCTGGGGTGGTACCTCTTGGAAGTAAACAGCAAGTGCCCCTAGAAGTAAGCAACATTCTGGTACCAGACACTCTGGCGTCTGGTCAGGGAGTGTTTTCTCAGCCCGATTCAGAAGATACTTTGCCTCATGCCCTTTGATGTTTTGGTTTCTAGTACAGTTGTCTCTTGAACAATGTGATGGTTAGGAGTACCAGCCCTCTGCGCAGTGGAAAATTTGCATATAACTTATAGTTGGTTCTCTGCACCCATGGTCATGTGATATATGTGGTTCTTCCATATCTGAGGATTCAACCAACTGCAGATTGTGTAGTACCGTAGAACTTACTCTTGAAAGACATCCACATACAAGTGGACCCATGCAGTTCAAATCTGTGTTGTTCAAGAGTCTAATGTACTCTGTTTTTAAACTGCATCATGCTGACAGGACACCTGCTTGTTATCTATTTGTGTGTTTTCAGTGCAAGTTTATAGAATTTATATGGATTTCACCATCTCACAAAATAAAGCAAGGGCCCCCTTTGCCTCATTGATTCAAGGCATGAATTGTGCCCAACGATGCCCCCACTGCCAAATAAAGGGTGGGCCCTCCTGGACACTGGCTGGCTGGCACCCAGCAAGGAGAGTTTGAGAGAGAGAAGGGGGCCCTTCATGGCTCAGATCAGAACATGGGAAACATAAAATGTGAGTTAGCTAATGAGTAGAGAAAAAGAAAAAATGCAAGGAATTCCCATGGCTCACTTCATTTTATTCTCAGAGGTCTACCGCCTGGCCCTTGGTAATGACCGTTCATCAGAGAGAGTCACACGAGGGCCAGGCTTCTGAAACCCCTGTGGCAAGACAATTCGCTAATTGGAAAAAGTGGGATTTGGACCTCACCACCAGTTAGCCTGTGACAACTCTTAAATACTAATTAAAATAAAAACAAAGACAGCACATTAAGTAAAGTATGTAAGCATTTCATCTTACACATCTTTAGTAAATAAAAATGGATCCTGTATGACCCAAATTCTGAGAACCATCCTTAGCTCATTGAAATGTCTAGTCTGTCTTTTCCACAGTCTCAGTGAGCCGCTTTGAATCCCTTTTGCCTCATTGCAGATAAAACATGAGAGTCATGTTTCTCCTGCACCTGACTGTCCATCCCATCATCTCTAGTTTTTGACTCAGAGTTTTGGCTTCTGATTCCTGGATCCGACAGTGGCTTAGAGATGCAGAGTAGCTTCGATAGACAAAATTGAGCAGATGCTAATTTGCTCTCTTCCCCGGTCACAGCTTGGCCCCTGCAAGTTCATGCCAAGACTCAAAGTCACAGCCCAGGTTTCCCTGGCCCCAGCTCCCTCCTCTCCTCCCTCAGGAGCTCTAACCCTGCTTCCCCATCAGCCTCACTTTCCTTTTATCAATCCCCAGTGCCCTCTTTTTCTTTTTTTATAAATTTATGTATTTATTTGTTTTTATTCTTGGCTGCGTTGGGTCTTCGTTTCTGTGCACGGGCTCCCTCCAGTTGCCGTGAGCGGGAGCCACTCCTCGCCACGGTGCACGGGCCTCTCATCACGGTGGGCCTCTCCCGCTGGAGAGCATGGTCTCCAGGTGCACGGGCCTCAGCAGTTGCGGTATGTGGGCTCAGTAGTTGTGGCTCACAGGCTCAGTAGTTGTGGCCCATGGGCTTAGCTGCTCCGTGGCATGCAGGATTCTCCTGGATGAGGGCTTGAACCCGTGTCCCCCGCATTGGAAGATGGACTCTTAAACACTGCACCACCAAGGAAGCCCAGTGCCCTCTTTTTCTAATCTCAACAGGGATCCCTCACAATTCACGTATAACTCTTATAGTAGCTGGAAAAGTACCACAAATCAAATTACAGTAGGCTAGGTTTATTTTACTTTTGGTAAAGAGAATTCATAGATGGGAAGAGATTGGTGTGCTGAATCCGTCACTTGTAGTTAAGAGATTAAGAGCAAAATGTTATCATCTGATTTGATAGCTACCTTGTACACGCATGTATACATGTGTGCATACAGGCAATATCAAGTTGAATAGCACCAAGCCATTGGAATAGAAAATGGATTGATGTGAAGGCAAGAGTCTCTTTATTCAGATTGTCCTGGTGGCCTTTAGTTCTAATCCAAAAAGCCCCTAGGTGTTGTCTTTTGTTTGGACAGTTCAAATACTTTGCAGCCTGTTACTTCAGATGTGCTCACACATGGGAAAGCACTTTGTAATCAATTCCCATTAGGGGACCACACTGGGAAGCCCAGCTTCCCAGACCCTCTCCACATCAGGGGGTACATCGCTACATGTGTGGATGGTACAAATTGCTCAGGCATCCAGTCTTTTCTCTTGTCAGGATTACGGTATAAAATTTAGACCCCGACGTGCCAAAGGCAGTTCTTACCACTCACTCATTTGTCTTTTCTTACCTTCCCTGCATGAGTGAGTGGGTTGTGGGGATCTGTGGTTAGTGTTCGATTGTCCTGGTATAACTTCATCATGTGCACAGCCTGTCACCTTTCCTCATTCAGCCGAGTTCTGCATCATCCTCTGTGTAGGCGCGTGAGGTGCAGGGTGTTTCTGTAACATTTCTGCTTTTTGGCAAGTGCTTTAGGACTTTCTTTGCTGGTGTCAGTGTCCAGGTCTCCTTTCCTCCCTTTACTGATTTGCTTTAGGCTTGACTTAAGCCCAGGTCTGTCCATTCCAAAGCCAGAGTGCTTTTAATTACACCTCATGGCCTGGATCCAAAGTTTAGACTTTAGGTTTCACTTGCAAGTTGGTAAACAACACTTACAAGAGAAGTTGCTATTTGACTATTTTGGGAAAGTCAGTGCTTTCCTTTTAATTCTCTCTTCTGAATTTTGAAGGGCAGTAAGAGCATAGCACCATTATAGAGTTTCATATGGATTTTAAACAAAACCTTTATTTATCCAACTGGCATTACAAGTAAAATGTAATTAAATTCAATTTTAATGACATTTTATTTTAAATGTAATTAAAATTAAAATGTACTATTTCTCCAAATTCATTACGTTTCCTGTGTGACCATTATAGAGACCAGACCAGTTCTAATCTCTTAATGGAGAGTGGGATCAATTTAGTGGGTTGTTACCAAGAGCAGGTCTGGATTAGTAAACAGTTCCAGTGGACAGAGCTGGTTCAGCTCACGGTCCTAGAGGCCCCATTGTGTGGCCAGCGTCTCCTCTCACCACTGCGGCACAGCCCCAGCCAGGTGAGTTAGAGGAAGTGGGAGCGTGGCCCCTGACTTGAGAGACCCTAAGCAGGGTGACCACCACGGTGCTTAAAGAAGGATTACAGCACAGCTTGATGCCTTTATTCAGGTTTATCTAAAGGTCTCTACTCTTCCAAAGGCAACGTCCAGCTGTGAGATGAGACTGCTGGTCTGAAAACTTGGGCTATAATCTGACTCTGCCAGGTTGTCTTTGGTTTTCACATCACAAATGAAGGGCTGGGACAAGAGGGGTTTTGTTATCTGATTCATTCAGTATCAGTTGAGTCCATTTAAGGAAGAATGTAGCATTATTGTGGCTACCTGAAGTAGTAGCTTTTAAAACAATGAGTAGGGAGTTGTACTCATTTCACAAAGCAGTGCAGCGTGCTAACAATTGCATTTTTTCTCACGTGGTAGACTAAGTAGGGACACCATTGCAATTTGTAGAAAACAGGAAAGCCACAGCGAAACAAGGTGTAAATCTGCCTCCAAATGATCTAGAAAATCGAGTCTCCTACAAAGTATTGGATATCATGCATTTATTTCTCATTTCTCATCAAAGGTAACTAATATCGGCAGATACTACCCTGAACTTATTTCAGGAGAAATAAAGAGCTGCAGAAGTATGGGTGTTGGTTCTCCAGAGATAAAAAATTTCCCTAGGATGTCACCTTCAACTCTCCCCATCCCCCCAAAGGTAGTGCTAGAATGCCATTTCTTCGCCTGGAATCTTCTAGCCTTTTCTTTAGTATTTGGTAAAGCTAAAATATTTCATTTTTTTCCTGATTCTAAAAATTTTCATCTGTGAACATACTCTGCCCTGATTGCTCCTCATTTTGTAGTGCTTTTTCACTCATTTTTTTCCTTCCATGTTGAAAGTGAAGCCACAAGGCCGAGCTGAGTTTCTCCCATATGCCTTGTCTATGCATCGCAGCCCAGAGTCGGGGAGGACCTGTGTTTTTCTTCCAGCTCCGCCATTATATCTTCTCTGGGGCCCTGAGCTGCTCACTCAGTCTCTCTGGGCGCTAATTTCCCCCTCTAAAAAAGAGAACAACCATCCCTGTTTTACCGCACCTAAGGATGTGGTGAGAATTAAAGGTGACGTTGGATTAAGAAGCATGAAGGACATAAAGTACAACATAGGTGCCTATGACTATACCCCTTTCCAGCTGAGGCCAGGAGAGATACACACTTCCTCTCCCTCCAACCAGCCTGGAAGCTCCGTCCAGACAAGGATCTTTGTATCTCCTTTCACTGGCTCTGCAATGCTGAGTACATGGTAGAGGCCCAGTAATGGTTGTTGAGTTTATATTTTAATGTTGCTGTTGTTCATTCTCTCCAGGAAGTCATTTTCTAGCCTTTAAAGTTTCCAAAGTCAGCCAAGTCAGAGACTACAACCACTAGTGGACCAGAAATCAGGGCTGTGAGTAGAGAGACTCTGAGTAAAGGAAGTGTTTTCACTAGGTGTCCTGCCGGACAGCCTTACATGGCATTCACACAATTCCAAGGTGTCTGCATATTTCAGCTTTTTAAAAAAAATTTTTTTAATTGAAGTATGTACAATATTTTATAAGTTACAGGTGTACAATATAGTGAGTCACAATTTTTAAAGGTTATACTCTATAGCTATTATAAAATATTGGCTATATTGCCCCATGTTGTACAATATATCCTTATAGCGTATTTTATACACAGTAGTTTGTACCTCTTAGCCCCTTACCCCTATATGGCCCCCCCTCCTTCCCTCTCCCCACTGGTAACTACTGGGGTATTCTCAATATCTGTGAGTCTGCTTCTTTTGTGTTGTATTCATTAGTTGTATTTTTTAGTTTCCACATAAAGGTGATATCATACAGTATTTGTCTTTCTCTGTCTGACTTATTTCACTTAGTCTAATACCCTCCAAGTCCATCCATGTTGCTACAAATGGCAAAATTTCATTCTTTTTTATGCTAATATTCCATTGTATATATATGTGTGTGTGTGTGTGTGTGTGTATCTCACTCTTCTTTATCCATTCATCTGTTGATGGACATTAAGTTGCTTCCGTATCTTGGTAATTGCAAATAATGCTGCTATGAACATTGGGGTGCATGTATATTTTTGAATTAGCGTTTCTGCTTGTGTCCTCTGTGCACAGCCAGGGAGGGACTTGGAGGCTGGCTATAAACAGCTCAGATCTACACTCGAGTCTCTGTGGAAGGTCTCGTATGTATAATCTACAGCAATTTTGATTTTCCTGAGTTGTCTTATTGATCAACTAATTCTGAAAAAATTCTCTGTCCACTTGTTTGTGGGATTTTACAGACCATGGAATGGCACTGATAAAGGAGCCTCCAGCTGTGTCCACAGGTTACGATTTGCTTCATCAGACAAGGGATACCATCTGAATGACAAGTGGCTGAGAATGAAACAGTCATTTATTTTCTTAATCCTAGGCTAAAGGAAATTAGCCTACATGTTTTAAAAGTGTAAGGTCAGGGCTTCCCCGGTGGCGCAGTGGTTGAGAGTCCGCCTGCCGATGCAGCGGACACGGGTTCGTGCCCCGGTCCGGGAAGATCCCACATGCCACGGAGCGGCTGGGCCCGTGGGCCATGGCTGCTGAGCCTGTGCATCCGGAGCCTGTGCTCCACAACGGGAGAGGCCGCAACAGTAAGAGGCCCGCGTTAAAAAAAAAAAAAAAAAAAGTGTAAGGTCAGACTGAAATGGCCTACTTACCCAAAAATCTTCTTCCCAAAGGAGTTTATGGAGGGAATATTGCTACTCCCTTTTCAGTTTTCTCACCTCCTTCATTCATTTACTAATAAGAACTGAGCCCCAGAGTGTTCTAGACACTGGGGTAGACGTGAGAATGAGCAAAATCCAGACACTGACTGAGTCGGGGTAACAGGCCTTAAGTGCCCAGCAGAGAGGTCTCCAAAAATCCCACCAAGTGCCACAAAAGGAGGAGCTGGCCACTGTCCCATCCACCACATCCAGTAGGAACCAGCGCCAGGCTCCACCTGCTCCAGAACATCAGGTTACCTTCCTTCCCTAGAAGGTCAAAGTGTTAGCAAGAAAGCGGAGAGGAGGTTGTGGAGAGAGAAGAAGGGGCCTCCCATGTGGGCTTCTAGGCTTGAGGCAAGCCAGGCAGAGGCAGGAGGGAAATGGCTTATTCTGGACTGAAATGGAACTTGGATTAATATATTGGATTGGACATTCTGATTGAAGAGATTGTTCTTGTAAGTAAAGCTTCTGGATGACTTTAGTGCCCACCTTAAAGGGTGGGGAAGGATGGCCTACAGAGCAATTTAATGAGATCTATGAAAAATAGTACCACCACCTGACTATTTCATTATTGTTCATGGTACAGGAAGTGTAGGTCGCCTTGGCAAGAGTAATTTCACAGACTTTGTCAAAATAACTCAACTCTTATGTTTCTAACTCACTTCAGTCCTCTTACCTTCATTGTATGATGGACCAAGAGCATATTTAGCTGCTGATGAAGAACTCCTAGTTTATATGCTTTTTTGCATTTTATTGAGATATTACAGACTTCAAGTAAAGGACACTGAACATGGGTATAACTCAATGACTTTTTACCTATGAACACACCTGTACAACTCCCACCCTGAGCAAGAAATGGAACATTTCTGGCACTGGAGAAGCACCTCCCAGTCAAATGTCTCTCTTGCTGGGCATTGCTCAGTTTTCTGTTACTTTTAGTATTGTTCTTATTGATATTATATACTTGTTATATATCAGGATTAAGCCCTTTATCTGCCAATTACATTCATTTCCCCCAGTTTGTTCTTTTAAAAAAAATTTTTATAGTTGATTTACAATGTTGTGTTAATTTCTGCTGTACAGCAAAGTGATTCAGTTATACGTATACTGAGTTGGCCATAAAGTTCATTTGGGTTTTTCTGTAACTTTTGGCCACCCCAATGTATACATTCTTTTTTATATTCTTTTCCATTATGGTTTATCACAGGATATTAAATATAGTTCCCTGTGCTATACAGTAGGACCTTGTTGTTTACCCATTCTATATATAATAGTTTGCATCTGCTAACCCCAAATTCCCAATCCATCCCTCTCCCACCTCCCCTCCCTCTTGGCAACCACAGATTTGTTCTCTATGTCTGTGAATCTGTTTCTGTTTTGTAGATAGGTTCATTTGTGTCACATTTTAGATTCCACATATAAATGATATCATATGGTATTTGTCTTTCTCTTTCTGACTTACTTCACTTAGTATGATAATCTCTAGGTTCATCCATGTTGCTACAAATGGCATTATTTCATTCTTTTTTATGGCTGAGTAATATTCCTCTGTGTGTGTGTGTGTGTGTGTGTGTGTGGATATATATACACCACATCTTCTTCATTCATAAATGTCCATCATAAATGTCGATGGACATTTAGGTTGCTTCCATGTCTTGGCTATTATGAATAGTGCTTCTGTTAACATAGGGGTGCATGTATCTTTTAGAATTATAATTTTGTCCAGGTACATGCCCAGGAGTGGTATTACTGGATCATTCAGCAGCTCTATTTTTAGTTTTTTGAGGAACCTCCATACTGTTTTCCACAGTGGCTGTACCAACTTACATTCCCACTAACAGTGTAGGAGGGTTCCCTTTTCTCCCTCTCCAGCATTTATTATTTGTAGACTTTTCAATGATAGCCATTCTGACAGATGTGAGGTGGCACCTCATTGTAGTTTTGATTTCATTTCTCTAATAATTAGCAATTTTGAGCATCTTTTCATGTGCCTATTGACCATCTGTATGTCTTCTTTGGAGAAATGTCTATTTAGGTCTTCTACCAGTTTTTCGATTGGGTTCTTTTTTTGTTGTTGAGTTGTATGAGCTGTTTGCATATTTTGGAAATTAAGCCCTTGTCAGTCGCATCATTTGCAAATATTTTCTACCAGTCCGTAGGTTGTCTTTTTGTTTTGTTTATGGTTTCCTTAACTGTGCAAAAGCTTGTAAGTTTGATTAGGTCCCATTTGTTTATTTTTGCTTTTATTTCTATTACCTCCCCCAGTTTGTTCTTCTGCTTTTAACATTGTGTATGATACTTTTAAAATTTATATTCATAAGGGTGTAAGTGTGTATACATTTATAAGAGGGTTTTATATATACTTTATCATAGAAATATATACACACATATACACATACACAGACCCTATTAGTCTTTTTATTAAAAAATATATTCTATAATGCTATTTATATGCTATTGTATATTAGCTGCATGGTAGGGTATAAAAATAGGTCAATTTAAAAGGAGGCAGTTATGAGGTGACAATGTCACTTTATAGTCATTCTTACTTGTATCCTTTACAAACTAGATTAACTACCATACGTGTATCAAGGAAAGGACAAACCTAGTAAATTTTTATCATCCACAATTGATTGTCAGAGTGAGAGAGTGCTTAGGGAAAACAGCGGCTTTCAAAAATTCTAATATGAAGCCTATTGTATTTGAGTAGCCCAAAATAATCTTTTAAACGGAAAATAAATATTATTGTATAACCTGAAAAAATATATTCTATAACACTTTCTGAACACAATTAACAAATAAATGTAGTTTGGGGTATAAAACAGGAATTAGCAGCCCTCACAGCCCCACTCTGTAGTCACTCAGAGCAGCAGAGTTGAAAGTTCTTACGCCTCCAAAAATCCTGGTAGGAGCTGAACCCAGGCCGTCTGTCCATGTTCCCTGGATCCCGAGCAGAGGGGCCTTCAGAATCTTGTTGGAAAAGCAGGGTGATGTGGGTAGGAGCACAGGCTTCAGAGCCAGCGTTGCCTGGATTGAAACCCTGCCCTATCGTGTGTCAGCTCTGTGGCTGAGCAAACGGTTTAGCTCCCCCAGGCCTCCATTTCTTCTTCTATAAAGTGGGGATGGTACTGCTTACTCCTTGGGGTTGTGAGGGGTTACGGAAGGTAACTCCTGTTCGAGTAACTGTTCTGGGTGGATGCTCAGAACGCTACAGATGGCTGCTCTTGGTAGAGAGCCCTGTGAGGGTGCGTCTGGGCTGAACCCAGGCTTTCAGACAAAATGCCGTTACCCCTATTTGACCTGTGAAGCCGTTAGGTCTCAGGGAGGTTCGATCCGCACTGCCCAGTGAACCTTCTACAGTGGTGGAAATGTTCTGCGTGCGTAGCATCCAGAGCAGTAGCCTCCGGCCCCGAGGGACTGGCGGCTACAGAACAACATGCACAGTCCCAGGCCGCTCAGAAGTGCCGCAGGGAGCCAGACCCAGCTCTGATGGCTGCTCAGCGTTCTTTCCACACTCCCCTGCAGTGCCCCGTTCCTCAGAAGCAGGAACCTGATGGATGGTCCCCGCTATGGCCCCAGTGAGCCTGCTGAAGAGGGACACACCCACACTGGGCTTATGTAGACAAAAGCAAAACCTTTATGTAACATTGGTGTTGGGGTTATAAATCTGACAGAGAGGATGATGGCTTTTTCCCGGTAAGAAAGTACAATGAGCATCCTTAGGCTTGGTTTGGGCCTGCAGCCCCAGGCCAGCGGTACAGCGAGAACATGCCCTGTTGACTTATTGAGGCAGAAAAGTGGGCGCTGCTGTGATGGCCAGTGCTTAGTATGTTCAGAGACCTCAGGGATCAGGGTGTCCTAAAATGGGAGTTTATCATTTCATCTCCTGTTTCTTATTTTGACAGATGAGAGGGGGCCCTTTTAAATTTTTTAATTTGTTGACGTTGCTTAGTAAAACACAAAATCCAGCATCAGATTAAAGCACTAAGTTCAGATTTATCCTTTGCTGCAAATCTGAAACGGAGGTTGGGCCAGGACAAGCACAGTACAGACTTTTGTTGTGGGCGGGAGAATGAAATGCATAAAAAAGAACCAACTACTGAGCTCCCATCGCCTCCACAGACAGCCCTGTCCTCTCCTCTCCTCGGGCTCAGGCCCCTTCTTGTCTGTACTCACTCCTGCCAGTCTGCCGTGGAGGACTTGCCCTGTCCACATGCACTGCCTAGTGTCTGCTCTTGGGCCACAGATCTTCTTCCCACTCACAAGGCAGCCTTCGGAGTAGGGTTGCCTGACCTTGGAGCTCTCTCAGGAGAAAGAGTGCTTCCCTGTCCACAGTACTGTCTGCCACACGTGGGTGCTTCCTGACCTCACACTCCTGAAGATGCCCAGAACTTTACAAACGCCCCGTTCCCGAATCCTCACCACAGCTGGATGAGATTTCCCAATGTCCACTCCCAGGGGAGATGTGTCCCTGGCACGAGCTGGGAGGAGAGGTGATGGGATTCCAGGCAAATGATCTCTGGGCCAGCCTGAGGTTTGAGATTGTCTTAGTTACAATATGGGACATACCATCCTTTACGGGAAATTGAAAACCTAACCCCCCGCCTAGAAGGCAGTTTCCTCTCTGAGGATGCATTCTTGAATGCAGACTTCCAGTGTTTTCAAAACATTCTTTAACAATACTGTATTGTTAAAGCAGTCTTCAAATACTAAGTCCTTTACTCCTCACTCCAGCCTTTTGAGAGAGGGAAGGTATAATCCCAGCTTTGTAGATGGGGAAATTGAAGGCTGGAGATGAAACAGTTTGCCCAAGATGATGCAGGTGGCAAGTGGCAGAACCAGGTTTCGCACCCGGGCTGCTGGCTGCCCAGCTCAGGCTCTTAACCAACAATCCCACAGCCTCCCCATCTCTCCGGCCAACGCTTGGGATGCAAACCACTCAAAATGTAAAGTAAAACACTTCTGACTCAAAACAGTGAGCGTATCTTTGTTAGCACTGACACTGCTTCCCCTCTCTAAGTCTTCTCTTAGAAAAGTTACTTTCATCCTAGACTCTGTGTCACTTAGACAAAGGATTTGTATTTGCTAAAGGTTGATGGGGGGCAGAGCCCTTTCTTTCTCCCTTCCAGAAACCACTGCAGTGCCTCCTGCATTCAGACAGTGATTAGCAGGCTCCTGTGTACCAGTCTCCGCCGGTCACTGGCCAGGGCAGGAGTTGGGGCTGGTGCTGTCCACGGTCACAGGTCAGAAAACCCCCGCTATTCTCCAGGCCTCGGGACCCCAGACAGTCCCCCACTATCCCAGGTGGATCGGGATGCAGCCCCACCGCTCAGGGGCCCCTAAGTACAAGGAGGCTTCTGGGCCTTCCCCTGCCAGTGGGTTCTTGCAGGGGGGGGATGCCAGGAACAAGAAGAGAGAATTCAGTCACAATGTGAGATGCTGGCAGCTATGAAAAAATTTATTTTTAATGATAAATTAGTCATCTACTGCTTCAACCTTGCAAATGCTTTTATAAAAATCAACAAATGGGAATATAATCCATGGGCCACATACTTTTTAGATTAGCCTCGTTCTTATTAATTGGTCCGCATTTGCTTCTAGCTGTCCACACCACCACCGTTGACCTCTGAATGTCTAAGCTATGAAATCTCAAACATCCACCAGGTACAAACCAGCGTTTGTTCACAAGCTCAGACTTCCCATGAAGGCAGCCAAAATGAAATAGGAAATGCTGTCTTCAGTTTAATTAGGACAGCAACTTAAAGTCCTTTCGGCTCCTACTGATTTCCTGGACACGTAGCTGGTACTTATTTTCACCTATGTGTTGTTGTTTTTGACATTGTTCTCTCCTCCGCTCAGAATAGCATCACATTTCACTTTAATTTCTGGGTCAAAAAGGACTCACGTGAGGAGAGAAATCTGGAAACCTGAATTCTAGTCTGGATTCCAGTATGTGCTGACTGTAAATTTGTAAAATTGGCCTAATGATCTGTATGGGGTTCTTCTGCAGAAAAGAATGATTTGTCAAATTGCTCTAGAAAATATAATATATAAGAAGCTATTATCTGATAAATATGCGTTCTCTTTTTTTTTTTTTTTTTAAATCTTGAAGACAGATCCTAACTCTTTTTCTCTGGTCCAAGCAAACAACCAAGTAAGAAGATCCTAGTTCCTTGAACTGCTTACCAGAGCTTTTTCTTATCTTTTATGCATCCCTGTTGTTATCCTTTAAACTCTCCTTAAGCTTTCCATGCTTGTCTTTTAAAAAATGCCTGGCAATGGGGCTTCCCTGGTGGCGCAGTGGTTGAGAGTCCGCCTGCCGATGCAGGGGACACGGGTTCGTGCCCCGGTCCGGGAAGATCCCACATGCCGCAGAGCGGCTGGGCCCGTGAGCCACGGCCGCTGAGCCTGCACGTCCGGAGCCTGTGCTCCGCAACGGGAGAGGCCACAACAGTGAGAGGCCCACGTACTGAAAAAAAAAAAAAAAAGCTTGGCAAGACATTTACAACAGGATTTATTCAAGTCAGTGTGAAATAGAATTAAGAGTTTAAGAAGCCAGCGTCTTAAATGGAACTTATTTTCAGTTTCCATTAGTTGCTGAGACAGAAATTTCGTTTTCCCTTTAGAACTAGTGGGATTCTTTAACCTTTTGTGGATGGAGTTTATTGACAGAGAAAATGCGGAGAAGCACACATGGGATTTTATGTACTTTGATAGCTTCTTATCTCTGCTGTAAGAGTTTTCTGATGAAGGTGCCATAGGGGGTCCTCATTTTTCCCAGTTTGCATTCTACATGCTCATAATCACTCTTGGACCTTGGAAGCGTTTCTGGAGACCATGGCGTGCAGTCGAGTCCTCAGGACGAGCAACCCTCCATCACTTTAAGTCACCTTAGGACTCCAAGGAGCCCGCTTAATGTTGGTGCATCAAATTCTTCATTCGGGTCTAAGGTTTTGTCTCACCTGCTGCCATTTTCTTTGTGTTTCTCTCCTCTCCACTCTGCTCCAAGTCTGTCACCAACCTATATTTCATCTCCTGGTATAAAGTTTCTCTCTGCATGGATGTCAAAGGTTCTAATTCTACCACATTCCTATGACTCTCAGTCTCTTCTCTGTGGGGGAAACCGACCAGCTGTTTATCAGTTTTTTCCCCTCATGAATCCAGGAAGGGAGAACAAAGCATAGCTTAGAGAACACATTCTAGCATTTTCCTAAGGCTTTTATTCTAGTTAAATTTTCTTGGCATGTGGCATTAATTAACTAAGAAGGTTATAAAATCAGGATTAAAATCAGGCCCTTCATTGACATATATACACTACCAAATGTAAAATCGATAGCTAGTGGGAAGCAGCCACATAGCATAGGGAGATCAGCTCCGTGCTTTGTGACCACCTAGAGGGGTGGGATAGGGAGGGTGGGAGGGAGGGAGACGCAAGAGGGAAGAGATATGGGAACATATGTATATGTATAACTGATTCACTTTGTTATAAAGCAGAAACTAACACACCATTGTAAAGCAATTATACCCCAATAAAGATGCTTAAAAAAAAACCCAAAGAAACAAACAAAAAAACCCCAGGCCCTTCCAGACTTTTCTTTCTCCCTCCAATCCTTGCCATTGTCTTGAAAGCTACAATCCATATCAATTAACCACCTATCTAGAAACCAATGGAAAACACAGCATGTGGAAAAATTCTCTTTTTTTCTGATAAATACTTTTTAAACAGGCTGATTCTCTTTCGAACCTTAAAGATGTAAGCTTGGGAGCTATCTGATTTCAAGGTTGTAGGGCAATATTTAAAATTCTTATACACACAGCTCTTCAGGTCTAGAGGCTGAATTTTAGCAAGTCATTCACATGCAGAGTCATTTATTAGAAAATGATCAAACAAATGATTTTCTGCATGGCTTTTTCCTTCTCTCTGAGTTGGTGTCATTCATTGCCATTTGCCTCTTCCCAGTTATTTTTGTTCTGACATAGCTTCCACACTTTGCATTGTGCCTTCTCCTCGTAGCCTCCCACTTCACATCTGCTAAACTAATTTCCCAAACTGCCAGTTTAAGAAGAATTAGGTAGCTTATTACCACTTGTCTCAAAGTTAAGAACCCTTCCCAGGAACTTTTATCCATTCATCCAACAAATATTTGAGGGCCCACCAGGAGCACCCGTGCTTACCAAATTTGGGGTTTAATTATATCTGGACTTTACTACCTTTTCCTGGTACATAATAAGCTCCTACATGATAGTCAGGCACACATTTCCTATATATCCTGTCCCTCTTTGAAGATTCTAAATCTTATGAGTAATTAATAACTAGTAAGTGTTGAACAGGTATTGGAAGGTTTAGAATTACTATGGCATTGCTCTGTAGGGTTTCCTTCCAAACTTAATGCCCTTCCTTAAAATTTTCAGTTAGGCTGTTCTTTTTTTTTTAATGATTTTTTTGATGTGGACCATATTTTTTTAAGTCTTTATTGATTTTGTTACAATATTGCTTCTGTTTTATGATTTGGATTTTTGGCCACAAGGCATGTGGGACCCTAGCTTCCCAACCAAGGATCGAACCTGCACCCCCTGCATTGGAAGGCAAAGCCTTAACCTCTGGACCACCAGGGAAGTCCCAGGCTGTTCTTTCTATAGTGCAGACAAAACCAAATTTTATAGTGGTTAAAATATTTTTGTAGTTTGGTGATGAGAAATGCTGGAAAACCCTACTGTTCACTTTTCCAGTGAGAAACCCCAATTCAGAGTCAGGGTTGCCCAGAGGTGGTGAGAAGGTGGGCAAACCAGAGTGGTGGCAGGTAGACAAGGCCAGGCAGGTGATGGGCAGGGTCTGCCATACCAGCTTTCAGCCAGCACAATCCCCCCTGGGATCAGGTGTCAACATTAAAGTTCTAAAGGAAGGTTCCCCTCCCCAGAAGAGCAGAAAACCACACTGGTTTAGAGGCTTGTTATTTTTAGTTCGTTAACATCCAGGGGAGATTGTAGATTTGCACAGATTTGGGAAGATTGGTCAGCATCTTTGCCTCAGTTTCCCACTTGACAAAATGGCCCAGATCTAACCTAAATCTACACCACAATTTCAATTAAAATGTTCATCTTCTGTAGTCAAGAAGGCAGGAAACAGGCTGCTTTTCCTTTTCTTGAAAATCATTAAGTCAAACCTTAGGCTCTTATTTTTGAGCCTAACACATCCTAAGCCCCTTCTTCATGAGTCCTTCGGTCTAGGTATTAAATTTTATGGGGTTTTACTCCACTCTGCAGTATTTCCACTTTCCTTTTAAAAACTCTGGCCACTGTTAGGAATACACTGTACTGATTACAGTGAGAAAATTACTCTCATAATTCTCTTTACCCTCAAACTGTGTTTACTGAATCAGCCTTTCCCAATGTCCTAGAGTTCCCTTGGCCATATGTAGTATATTACAATTATTACCCTGCTCTCCTGAAAGAATGAAGGTAATTTCCAAGGTGCCTAAACTATCAACAGGGGTTAGTTTTAAAGTGCCAGAGAATCTGACTTATTGCCTCACAGATGATTTTTCTGTTCTGTAGTCTAGTCTTATTCATACAAACCTCAGTCTCAAGATCTGTGTCTCAAATGGTTGGTAGTATAGGTGGGAGTATGGTTGTCAGCACGGTAACCAGCTACAGTTTGGATGTGTCTTTCAGCCCAAGCCACCAGTGACCCTTCACTGATAACCAGTGTTTCTGGAGAGTCCTTATGTAGCAGTTAAAAACTCAGGCTTGAGCTGACACTGCCCAGGTTTGTGTCCTGGGTCTGCCGCTTGCTACCTGTGTGACTTTGGACAAGATACTTAGATTCTCTGTACTTTGACTCCCTCAAATGTGAAATGGAAATAATAATGATTGTAACTGTGTTGCTGTTGAGGGTTGAATTAGATAATAGGGTGGTTAGAATATCATCTAGCCTGCGGCAAACTCTCACTAAGTCTCAGTTATGATAATTACCTCAGGAGTTGCTCACTAACCTAGGGAAAATATTGACTCTCCTAATCATTTTTGAATGTGTTTGAGTAGAGTCTATAAAATCTTGGTAAAATATCCTTATGTCCCAATAGCTTACCTCTCCAGGAGGATTCTTGCATCATCGGGTGGTAACTTTTTGTTCCTAAGCATTTGCTGTGTGCCACATTCCACTCTTGGACACTCTGCTTAACCTGTCACCTCTTTACAAGGGGTTCCCAGACCTGCCCCTCTCCTAAGACTCAATCAGGCGCCAGGGTCTCACCTGCTTTTAGATGCTCCCCCTTTTTTTTTTTTTGATAAATTTATTTTTGGCTGCGTTGGGTCTTCGTTGCTGTCCGCAGGCTTTCTATAGTTGCGGCGAGCGGGGGCTACTCTTCGTCGCGGTGCGCGGGCTTCTCATTGCAGCGGCTTCTCGTTGCAGAGCACGGGCTCTAGGCACGCGGGCTTCAGTAGTTGTGGTTCGCAGGCTTAGTTGCTCCGCGGCATATGGGATCTTCCCGGACCAAGGATCGAACCCTTGTCTCCTGCATTGGCAGGCGGATTCTTAACCACTATGCCACCAGGGAAGCCCGAGATTCCCCCCTCTTAAAGCCCCTCTCCCTGTGTTTCATTGGTTAGTATCTCCTCCATTCGCCCAGACTTCTGTTGGCTGTTCTGTGTCTCCCCCAGAGCCCTAGGTATTGAGGTGCTCAGTAATTGTTGAAAGAACACGAGCTATAGTCTCCTGTTCAGAGACTGAAATGTAAAAGTCTCACATTTTCTGGGCTCTGCCTCTTTGAAAACAGGGTGGTTTCTTTTTTCCAGTCTTAAGCCTCCTCAGCCCTGCTTGATGAATTGGAAAACGAAAACTAACCTAAGTAAGCTGTTGCTGGGATAACTGCAGGCCCTCTTGGGTGCCGCGGGGTTCACTCATCTTACCCCGAAGCTCCCTGGCTCGGGCCCGGCTCGCTATACACCGCCCGCGGGTCCGGGAAAGGCGCTGCCGACTCCCGACGAGCCAGGCGACCCGGGAGCGCCACCTTGTGGGCGCCTTGGTTGCTGACTTTGCCAAGGAGCCGGTGTTCCTCCACCACCCAGTATTCTGGTTTCCCATTTCAGGACCTGGGGAAATGTAGCCAAAAATGAGATTCTAGATAATTACAAAATGGCGGTCAGGCAGACTTATTGTGAATAATCGACCTCTGGGTTTAAATAGGGCAAGTGCCTTTTAGCTGATTCAGATTTCTTTTCATTGAGTAGTAGGTACTATGCTTTTAAACAGGGATTTTTGAATGGCCAATTCTGGATTTTACATGCACTGGTGAAGAAAGAAAAATTTACGTTCTAGGTTGTACATCACAGGGTTCAGATTGTTATCAGTTTTTGAGGAGTTGTTTTTTGCATGAATTGTTTTTAATGGCAAAGTTTTGTTACTCAAAGTGTGACCAGCAAAACCCAGGAGCTCGTTAGAAAATTAGAGTCAGTCCCCATTCCAGACCTGCTGCACCGGAATCTGCGGTGATTCGTGGGCACGTGACAGTTAGCAAAGCGCGGGTGGAAGTAAGGTGGAAGATCTGTGCTCTTGTCCCCGCGCAGCCCCGTCCTTGTGTGCCTCATCTCACCCCACGTGATCACATTCTGTCAGCCTCAGCCACCCGGGTGTGAAATTGGATCTTGGTTCCCGCCTTACCTGCCCCTGGGTCGGCTGAGGAAGAGCTGAAATCATATACAGAAGGTCACTTTGAACGTGATAAAAGCCTGTGCAAGTGTAAAGGAAAACTGTGAGTGAGAATTCTTACGTTTCATACTCAGCCATCATTAGCTAATCTACTTCGTATTAGCTGCATCCTCTGCAAAGCGAGCACTCACCTGTAACCATTTGTTGTGCTTCAGATAGTGTCTGGGCAGATTTCACCAAGTTTTCAAAGGTCTCTCTTAGGCTAGTCTTCCCAGAGATCAGAATAATCAAATTACATTCTGTTTTCTTTAACAAGACCTTTCACATAATTTGCCTTCCTGGGGTCTCAGAAGCATTCCTCCTGTTGAGCCCAGGTTGGGGCACAGTAGGTGCTTGGGGATGCTTGTTGATTAAACCACTAATTAGCCCCCAACAAGGTCCAAACACTGGCTTGATGTCCTTCACACTAATCCATTTATGATAATCAGATTATTTGCATCATTGAGAGACTCAACATAGCAACAGGATTCAGTCGTCTCAATAATAAATATCAAATATCCATTAAGCAAAGACTCCTGGTGGCTGAGAAATCCTTTGGTAGTGCATGAAGATTGAAGTAGGTGAGATCATTAACTGTTTATAAACATCATTCCCATTACCTTTGAAACTGGGGGGTGGGGACAGACAAAGGAAAAGAGCAGCAGCAAGGTATTACTCTCTCCTCCTCGCATACATTTTAAAAGAAAAGCAATAGCCAAGAAGCTCTTGGACAATAAGTAGGTGAAATTTTAGGAAAACATATCAACTGAAGGTGTTGCCTGGGGCCCTAGTGGCTCCTGTTCTCGAAGAAATGGTACTGATTGTCAAACAGTGAAAGTGAAATATTGAGAAAAATGAATGACACTGTTCTCCACCATCCTGAGGCTCACAAATGTTCAAGTTAAGTGAGACTTTTGCATTGTCTACAATTTGTGAAAGTATGGACTTTATGTTCCTAATTTACTAAATAGAGTAAAAGTATGCTGTTTTCTTTTTATTGGATCCATTGCAATTAGCAATATTCTCTCTAATCATTTAAAAGAATTCAGAATGTCAGTGCTTCAAAATTACTTTTCCTAAAGTTAAAATGTACTTATAATGGGTAACTTTATATAAGAGGGAAAATAAACCCTCATGCCTGCATGTACAAAGATAGTCTGTCAGAGTCAGATCTTGAAAGCAAGTCATGGCGGCATTCAGTTCACCTCTGAATACCTGACAATCCCAGGATGCTGCCAGTATGCTGTTGGTATTTTATGAGAATGCATGTAATAAAAGAACTACAACTTTACCTTTCTGTTAACTTTTTGCTTTGAAAATTTTCAAATCAAGAGAAAATGTCAGAATTAAACAAAGTGCACGGATACACATCTGGAATCACTAATAGTTCACATGTTTACCACATGAGTGTTCCCCTTCCCTCTCCTTTTCTCTCTCACATTCTCTCTCTCCTCCCCTCAACCCAACAAAGAACAAGGACCTGCTCTGAAACAGCCCCAGCAAAATGATCAAATTCAGGACCATTTAACATGGATAGGATGCTCTCAACTAGTACATAGTTCGGACTCAGTTTTTGCTAGTTGTCCCAGTAATGCCCTGTGTAGCAGTTCCCCCTCGATCCCGGATCTAATCCAGGCTCACCTGTTGCATTTAGCTCTGGTCCCTTTGGTGTCCTTTAAACTGGACCAGTTTCTCAGTTTCTCTTTGTCTTTGATGACGTTAACATTTTTGGAGTGTGCAGGCCACTCACAATGGAGGTGTGAGATTATGCATTTAGGGCAAAAATACTAAGTGATGATTCTTCACGGAACATTACCTTAGTGGGTCCATGATGTTGGTTTGCTCCATTACTGGTGGTGGCAACTCTGATCACTTGGTTCAGGTGGCATCTGTCAGATTCTTCCTTTGTAAATAATAAATAATCTCTAATGGTAGCATTGTGGGAGGAGTACTCTGACACTATTAATTCTGTTTCTCCATAAATTTCAGTATCTATTCATGATCCTTGCCTGATCCGTTATTACTGCTTTGGTCAAAAATGGTGATTTTCTAACTCTTATATTCCTTTGCATTTATTGGAAGTCCACTGTAAAGAATAGTTTTCTCTTCCACCCTCTTTATGTATTTCTCTATTTATGTATTTGTTTGTGGGCATCAGTAGTGACTTGCAGGTGGTTTTGATTCAGGTGCCTATTACTTATTACTCTCATTAATCATTTTGACGTTCATATGGTACCAACTTTGCTGGGTGGGTACCCTTTCAATCTCACTCCTGTGTTTGTTTGACACAGCCCCATTGGTGTGTATCATTTATTCTTTAGCATACCTGTACTGAAGTTCTTCATTCAAGTCACTACCCAAATGACAGATTTTATTCTTGCAAAAATCTTTTCTTTAGCTATTGTTATGCCCCAGTTACTGATCTTACTCATGGACCAATGGGAAACCAGACAATTAAATCAGCCCTTACAGTACAGTAAGTTATGATAGATTGTACCATAGGAACACCAAGGAAAAGCTCTTTGTCCCACTGGGTCAACTTAAGAAGGCTCCTGGGAGAAAGTATATCACCTCCTAGAGCTGAGAGATGAATAGAAATAAACCTGGGGGGAGGCAGTGTTCCAGGCTAAGGGGCACACATGTCTCTTTGAGGAATTCCTATCCCCCAGGGAGCCTAGCGGCAGGGCCCCATCCCAAACCAATTAAGTCAGAATCTCTGGAGGAGGAAGGGTCTAGGGCCCATACATTTTAATTTCCATAAATTTGTCACGAGGAATGGTGTTATGGATCTAAACCCTTCAAAACTAAAATGTAAAAAGATCCATTTCATTTTATAGGATTTCGAACTCAACAACGAACTAAAGATGAACGTCCTAAACTTGCTAGAAGAAGTTTTGCGAGACCCAGATCTTCTTCCCCAAGAACGGAAAGCCACAGCGAATATCCTGAGGTAAAGGCAATTGTAGGTGCCTATTAATCACACTGGTTGATTTGGGCTGTGTTCGTAGAAAATAAGATCCTGTCAAACCAGAAGGATGTATATTAGACTCCTGAGGGGCAGCAGGGATTCTGTCCTCACTGGGAAAGCTGCCTCGGGAAGACTTCAGACTGGGTGACATAACTTGTGTGCAGTACAATCGCTCCTGTTTGTGTGGGCAGGTGGTGGTTTACTGTAGAACCAAAAGCCTGAAGATCCTCTCCTGCAGGTCCAGCAGGCATTGCAGAGGTGTTTTTTTCTCATGTGGGTTCTAAGTGTCTATTACAAGTTCATGTTTATGAGCGGGATTGTAGTGTTTCTGTGGGAGTCTTGTGCACCTGGCTTGTGGATGTGCCGTCATAGAGCAGCTATGCGTTTTCTTCAGCTTGTTTCACTGGTCCTGGACCAATTTTACCGTCAGCTTCTTAGGTGGAGATTTCCACATCAGGTAGGTTGTATAAATTTGGACCCCTCACTTCAGTTTGACAAAGTCTTGTACTTCAGGTATCCCAGCAGAGGCTGCTTGTGTCTGTCATTACACCAAGCATCCAAGCAGGTAACAAACTTTCTTATAGCTTCTCGAACAGATGGGTGGATTTTTTTCAGTCCACTTTACATGAAGAGGGCAGCCATCCATGTCTCTGTATGGACATTTCAGTTACAGCTTTCCACCTCACTATATGTCTGTCCCTACACGGGGTGGAAAGCCCAGCCCCTCTCTGCCAGGGCCTGGTACTCCTTCACCGTTCTGATTTCTACTTCCCTCTTCATTCGCAACCTCTGGAAAGACTCCTTCCTTTCTTCTATGCTCAACTCTATTGTTGTTTCTTCATTATCCACAATGTTCGTGTGTAGAGGGGAGTCCAATTTAGCTCAATCCACCATGCCTTTGGAGGCCCCTCCCTGATGCAGCAATGCAAGATTCTGGTCTGTAACATTTTAGCAATTGGACTACAAGTCATTCTTAGTCCCATTAGCTCAAGATCCCATAGCCAGATCCTTCTTTGGTCTGTGGGCTATTATGGGTTGAATTGTGTCCCCCTCAAAAGTATGTTGAGGTCCTAACCCTCAGTACCTGACAATATGACCTGATGTGGAAATAGGGCTATTGCAGATGTACTTAGTTAAGATGAGGTCATACTGGAGGCAGGCAGGCACCTAATCCAATATGAGTGGTGTCCTTATAAGAAGATGCCCGTGGGAAGACAGAGGGAGACACAGAGAGAAGGCCATGTGAAGATGGACAGGGATTGGAGTGATGCAGCTGCAAGCCAAGGAATGCCAAGCATTGGCTGGCAAACCACCAAAAGCTGGGGAAAGGCAAGGAAGGATTCCTCTACAGGTTTCAGAGAGAGCATGGCCCTGTGGACACCTTGACTTTGGACTTCAAGCCTCTAGAACTCTGAGACAATGAATTTCTATTGTTTCAAGCCACGTAGTGTGTTGTACTTGTTTAGGGCAACCCTAGGAGACTATTAAGAGCCTTTGTCACTTTTTCCATCCTATGAAACATCTAAGTGAGCTTAGGGGCTCAGTTACTATGTTTATTTTCAGATTTTAAAATTCGAAATACATCTTCAGATAAAGCCTGATATCGGTGGATGAGTGGTCATATCTGTGAGTGATTGCTGTTCCTCTTTTCTCCATGTGAACAGTTGATTATCCTCCTTGTATTTAAAACATTGATAATTAAAAGCTAGGTTCTGAAAGTGTGTGCCCCTAGGGACGTTTGACTAAATAGCTGGCAGGGAAATGGGAGTGGGGTGGGGCTCAGACTGGGAAAGACTGGCCAGTTTGAGGCCCTCATGTTGCCTGTCCCATCACAGCACCCATGCCAGATATCACCAATCAATCCTGAGCACTTTCTTCCTGCACCCGCAGGTGAGCTCAGAACTCAGCTGATTGGCACTACTACTTCAGATGAAAATTACTTACCATCTCAGGTCTTTATTATTCATCAGGCTTAAGATGTACAAATTATTTTTGCTGAGTAAGTGACCTGAGAATTAGAAGTGTAAAACTGATAAGGAATGGAAATTGTAGTAGATGGTACAGCCTGGGAGTGTAACACCTAGTAGAGTCTGATTCTAACTTTTGCAGGATGTCACAGGTTTAAATCTTCACTCAGCCACTAATAACTGTCAAGTTTCTTAATCAATTTCAACCTCATTTTCCTCGTTTATAAAGTGGAGCTATCAATACCTTCCTCACTGGGTTGTTGTGAAAATCACATGATATAATATGTGTAAAGAGGCTAACACAATGCCTGAAGCATAATTAGTACTCATATTACTGCTACAGGCATTGTTATTATTATTATTAGAAAGCACTAACAGTAGCTCTTGGGAAAAATAGTTTCTGCCATCAAGCCAATACAGCCCAAGTAAAACCAGGCTACATCTTTGTCAAACTCAACTTTCCTTAGGCTTCATTACCTTGTCTATAGAAAAGACATGATAATAACATGATAAAAAACATGATAAAAACCTATAATGGATTATAATCTGGAAAAATATTGAATCACTATGCTATACTCCTGAAACTAACACAATATTGTAAATCAACTACACTTCAGTTACAAAAAACTAATTTAATATTGCACAACAATATTAAATAAATAAACAAGTGAATGCAATTTAAAAATCATTCAAATATATACTTTAATCCAACTCCAAACCACTGGACTAACAGAGAACCTCAGACCCCAGGGACTATTCATCGGAGTGAGGTCTCACGGAGGTCCTCATCTCAGCACCAAGACCCAGCTCTACCCAAGAGCCTACAAACTCCAGTGTTGGAAGCCTCAGGCCAAACAATCAGTAAGATAGGAACACAATCCAACTCATAAAAAAAAGAAAAAAAGAGAGATGGCAAAAAAATATGTCACAGATGAAGGAGCAAGGTAAAAACCTACAAGACCAAATAAATGAAGAGGAAACAGGCAATCTACCTGAAAAAGAATTCAGAGTAATGATAGTAAAGTTGATCCAGAATTTCAGAAATAGAATGGAAGCACAGATTGAGAAAATGCAAGAAATGTTTAACAAAGATCTAGAAGAACTAAAGAACAAACAAACGGAGATGAACAACACAATAACTGAAATGAAAAACAGACTAGAAGGAATCAATAACAGAATAACTGAGACAGAAGAACGAATAAGTGAGCTGGAAGACAAAATGGTGGAAATAACTGCCAAGGAGCAGGATAAAGAAAAAAGAATGAAAAGAATTGAAGACAATCTCAGAGACCTCTGGGACAACAGTAAACACACCAACATTCAAATTATAGGGGTCCCAGAAGAAGAAGAGAAAAAAAAAGGGGTCTGAGAAGATACTTGAAGAGATTATAGTTGAAAACTTCCCTAACATGGGAAAGGAAATAGTCACCCAAGTCCAGGAGGCACAGAGAGTCCCATACAGGATAAACCCTAGGAATAACATACCAAGACACATATTAATCAAACTAACAAAAATTAAATTCAAAGAAAAAATATTAAAAGCAGCAAGGGAAAAACAAAAAATAACATACAAAGGAATCCCCATAAGGTTATCAGCTGATTTTTCAGTGGAAACTCTGCAGGCCAGTAGGCAGTGGCAGGATATACTTAAAGTGATGAAACAAAAAAAGCTACAACCAAGATTACCCAGCAAGGATCTCATTCAGATTCAATGGAGAAGTCAAAAGCTTTTCAGACAAGCAAAAACTAAGAGAATTCAGCACCACCAAACCAGCTTTACAACAAATGCTAAAGAAACTTCTCTAAACGGGAAACACAAGAGAAGAAAAAGACTCACAAAAACAAACCCAAAACAATTAAGAAAATGATAATGGGAACATACATATCGATAATAACCTTGCATGTGAATGGATTAAATGCCCCAACCAAAAGACACAAATGGCTGAATGGATACAGAAACAAGACCCACATATATGCTGTCTACAAGAGACCCACTTCAGACCTAGGGACACATACAGACTGAAAGTGAAGGGATGGAAAAAGAAATTCCATGCAAATGGAAATCAACAGAAAGCTGGAGTAGCAATACTTGTATCAGATAAAATAGACTTTAAAATAAAGACTGCTACAAGAGATAAGGAGGGACACTACATAATGATCAAAGGATCAATCCAAGAAGAAGATATAACAATTATAAATGTTTATGCACCCAACATAGGAGCACCTAAATACCTAAGGCAAATACTAACAACCATGAAAGGAGAAATTGACAGTAACACAATAATAGTAGGAGACTTTAACACCCCACTTACACCAATGGACAGATCATTCAAACAGAAAATAGATAAGGAAACACAAACTTTAAATGACACAATAAAACAGATAGATATAATTGATATTTATAGAACATTCCACCCCAAAGTGGCAGAATACACTTTCTTCTCAAGTGCCACAGAACATTCTCCAGGATAGATCACATCTTGGGACAAATCAACCTCAGTACACTTAAGAAAATTGAAATCATATTAAGCATATTTTCTGACCACAATGCTGTGGGATTGGAAATCAATTACAGGAAAAAAACCTGTAGAAAACACAAATACATGGAGGCTAAACAGTGTGCTACTAAATAACCAAGAGATCACTGAAGAAATCAAAGAAAAAATAAAAAAATACATAGAAACAAATGACAACAAAAACACAACGACCCAAAACCTATGAGATGCAGCAAAAGCAGTTCTAAGAGGGAAGTTTATAGCAATTCAATCTCACCTCAAGAAAAATCTCAAATAAACAATCTAACCCTACACTTAAAACAACTAGAGAAAGGAACAAAGAAAATCCAAAGTCAGTAGAAAGAAAGAAATCATAAAGATCAGAGCAGAAATAAATGAAATAGAAACAAAGAAAACAATAACAAAGATCAATAAAACTAAAAGCTGGTTCTTTGAGAAGATAAACCAAATTGATAAACCCTTAGCCAGACTCATCAAGAAAAAAAGGGAGAGGATGCAAATCAATAAGGTTGGAAATGAAAAAGGAGAAATCACAACTGACACTGCAGAAATACAAAGGTTTATAAGAGACAACTACAAACCAACTATATGCCAATAAAATGGACAACCATGAAGAAATGGACAAATTTTTGGATAGGCACAATTTTCCAAGACTGAACCAGGAAGAATTAGAAAATATAAACAGACCTATCTCAAGTAATAAAATTGAAACCATAATTAAAAATCTTCCAACAGGGCTTCCCTGGTGGCGCAGTGGTGGAGAGACTCCCTGCTGATGCAGGGGACACGGGTTCGTGCCCCGGTCCGGAAAGATCCCACATGTTGTGGAGCGGCTAGGCCTGTGAGCCATGGCCGCTGAGCCTGCGCGTCCGGAGCCTGTGCTCCGCAACAGGAGAGGCCACAACAATGAGAGGCCCGCATACCACAAAAAAAAAAAAAAAAAAAAAAAAATCTCCCAACAAACAAAAGTCCAGGACCAGATGGCTTCACAGGCAAATTCTATCAAACATTTAGAAAAGAGCTAACACCCATCCTTCTCAAACTCTTCCAAAAAATTGCAGAGGGAGAAACACTCCCAAATTCATTCTACGAAGCCACCATTACCCTGATACCAAAACCAGAAAAAGATATCACAAAAAAAGAAAATTATAGACCAGTATCACTGATGAACATAGATGCAAGAATCCTGAACAAAATACTAGCAAACAGAATCCAACAACACTAGCAAACAGAATCCAGCAACACATTAAAAGGATCATGCACCATGATCAAGTAGGATTTATCCCAGGGATGCAAGGATTCTTCAGTATATGCAAATCAATCAATGTGATACACCACATTAACAAATTAAGGAATAAAAACCATATGATCATCTCAGTAGATGCAGAAAAAGCTTCTGACAAAATTCAATACCGATTTATGATAAAAACTGCAGAAAATGGGCATAGAGGGAGCCTACCTCAACATAATAAAGGCCATATATGACAGACCCACAGCAAGCATCATACCCAATCGTGAAAAACTGAAAGCATTTCCTCTAAGATCAGGAACAAGACAAGGATGTCCACTCTCGCCAGTCTTATTCAACATAGTTTTGGAAGTCCTAGCTGCAGCAATCAGAGAAGAAAAAGAAATAAAAGGAATACAGATCGGAAAAGAAGAAGTAAAACTGTCACTGTTTGCCAATGACATGATACTATACATAGAAAATCCTAAAGATGCCACTCGAAAACTACTAGAACTAATCAATGAATTTGGTAAGGTTGCAGGATACAAAATTAATGCATAGAAATCTCTGGCATTCCTATACACCAACAATTAAAAATCAGAAAGAGAAATTAAGGAAACACTCTCATTTACCATTGCAACAAAAAGAATAAAATACCGGGCTTCCCTGGTGGCGCAGTGGTTGAGAGTCCGCCTGCCGATGCAGGGGATGCGGGTTCGTGCCCCGGTCCAGGAAGATCCTATATGCCACAGAGTGGCTGGACCCGTGAGCCATGGCCACAGCCTGCGCATCCAGAGCCTGTGCTCCACAGCGGGAGAGGCCACAACACTGAGAGGCCTGCGTAACGCAAAAAAAAAAAAAAGAATAAAATACCTAGGAATAAACCAGCCTAAGGAGTCGAAAGACTTGTACTCAGAAAACTATAAAACACTGATGAAAGAAGTCAAAGATTACATAAACAGATGGAGAAACATACCATGTTCTTGGATTGGAAGAATCAATATTGTGAAAATGACTATACTACCCAAAGCAATCTACAGATTCAATGCAATCCCTATCAAACTACCAATGGCATTCTTCACAGAATTAGAACACAAAATCTTACAATTTGTATGGAAACACAAAAGACCCCGAATAGCCAAAGCAATCTTGAGAAAGAAAAACAGAGTTGGAGGAATCAGGCTCCCTGACTTCAAACTATACCACAAAGCTACAGTAATCAAGACAGCATGGTACTGGCACAAAAACATAAATATAGAATCAGTGGTACAGGATAGAATGCCCAGAGATAAACCCACTCATATGTGGGCACCTAATTTACAACAAAGGAGGCAAGACCATACAATGGAGAAAAGGCAGCCTCTTCAATAAGTAGTGCTGGGAAAACTGGACGGCTACATGTAAGAGAATGAAATTAGAATACTACCTAACACCATACACAAAACTAAACTCCATATGGATTAAAGACTTAAATGTAAGACCAGACACTATAAAACTTTTAGAGGAAAACAGAAAAAACAGTCTTTGACATAAATCACAGCAAGATCTTTTTTGACCCACCTCCTAGAGTAACAGAAATAAAAACAAAAATAAACAAATGGGACTTAACTTAAAAGCTTTTGCACAGCAAAGGAAACCATAAACAAGACAAAAAGACAGCCCTCAGAATGGGAGAAAATATTTGCAAATGAAACAACAGACAAAGGATTAATCTCCAAAATATACAAACAGCTCATGGAGCTCAATATCAAAAAAGCAAACAATCCAGTTAATGGGCAGAAGACCTAAATAGACATTTCACCAAGGAAGACATACAGATGGGCAAGAGGCACATGAAAAGATGTTCAACATCACTAATTATTAGAGAAATGCAAATCAGAACTACAATGAGGTATCACCTCACACCGGTCAGAATGGACATTATCAAAAAAGCTAGAAACAATAAATGCTGGAAAGGGAGTGGTGAAAAGGGAACCCTCCTGCACTGTTGGTGGGAATGTAAATTGATATAACCACTATGGAAAACAGTATGGAGCTTCCTTTAAAAACTAAAAATAGAACTACCATATGACCCAGGAATCCCACTACTGGGCATATACCCTGAGAAAACCATAATTCAAAAAGAGACCTGTCCCACAATGTTCATTGCAGCTCTATTTACAATAGCCAGGACATGGAAGCAACCTAAATATCCATTGACAGATGAATGAATAAAGAAGATGTGACACATATATACAATGGAATATTAATCAGCCATAAAAAGAAACAAAATTGAGTTATTTGTAGTGAGGTGGATGGACCTAGAGTCTGTCATACAGAGTGAAGTAAGTCACAAAGAGAAAAACAAATACCGTATGCTAACGCATATATATGGAATCTAAAAAAAAAAAAAGGTTCTGATGAACCTAATTGCAGAGCGAGAATAAAGAGGTAGACATAGAGAATAGACTTGAGGACATGGGGTGGGAGGGCGAAGCTGGGGCGAAGTGAGACTAGTATCGACATATATACACTACCAAATGTAAAATAGTTGGCTAGTGGGAAGCAGCAGCATAGCACAGGGAGATCAGCTCGGTGCTTTGCGATGACCTAGAGGGATGGGATAGGGAGGGTGGGAGGGAGGCTCAAGAGGGAGGGGATATGGGGACATGTGTATGCATATGGCTGATTCACTTTGTTGTGCAACAGAAACTAACACGGTATTGTGAAGCAATTATACTCCAGTATTAAAATAGTAAAAAAAATATATATATATATATATATATATATATATATATATATATACACACACACACACTTTAAATGGGTGGATTGTTTGGTATGTGAATTATATCTCAATAAAATTCTTACCAAAGAAACCCCCATAGTCATAACCCACTTACTGCTATATTGTAAAAGAAAGAAAAGAAATAAAAAACAAATCAAAAAGCAATTCCACTGGTGGGGTGCCCCTTAGCTGCCCACCCAGAATTCTAGTCCCTTGCAGAGTCTTCCAAGTATTCTGAAAGTCTCAAGAAATATGTGCTCAGGAATGAACCCAGTCATTTTCCTGCCTCAGCGTCTTTATTCAAGCTCACCGCCCTAAGGCTACTTGAGGGAGAGACCTTTCAGTGCCAGCACGGTTTCTGTGGAGAATGCTGCCTGGCAGTCTTGTGAAGCCACCATTTCCTTATCAAAAAGCTGAGAAAGATGCCACCTGCCCTGTCCCTGTGCCACCTGGGTCCCAGAGCAGCCTCACTCAACCCAGAGTCTCTCTCTCGTGAAAACAGCTCTTTTCACATCTTACCTGGTTCCACCGTAAGAATTTGAAAGTCACCTGCAGAGCCAAGCAGGGAATTGATGTTACACTATCCCACCTATTCTCCCATCTCTCACCATCTTTCTTCCCATGAAGCCAAAACAAAACCAAGGCTTTGTTTAGCCCTGAACATGTCAACTAAAGCTGACAGATACCGGTGGGGTCACCAGCCCATCAGCTGAGCAGACAGCCAGACCCTGAGTCACAGTTTGAATCAGCTGAGTCCCTGGGGCACTAACTTATCTTCCCAACAAGCCAGTGAATAGATTTGTGGAAAACAAAACAAAACAAACAAAAAATACCCCCTGGTACAAGAAGACAACTGATATTTGATTGAATTTCTCCAACCAAGTAATTCATTCCACTTGCACTATGTATGAGGGTCCCTATCCCAGCACATGAGATTGTGATTATAGGAGGAATAAATCGTGTATTAGTTTTTAGGAGGTTTGATAACTTTGCATATCCGATACTTATGTTTATATGTATGAAATGTGTGTTTTTAAAAATCATGTCAAAATGACTAGAAAGTAGAGTAGGAAGTAAGACCTAGACAGAACCATCAACTGAAGGAATGTTATCATTCATGAAATCTCTTCATGAAAAAAAAAGAAATCATGGGGGTATATGAGAAAGACACAGAAATAAAAAGGATTATTTAACAACCTGAAAATTATAAAGATTTTCCTGTTAGTTCATTTCTTAATTTGAAAACAAACAGGGAATTATTTTCAGCTGAAACCAAGAGAATTTAGTATTAAACATTTCCATGCATTCATGGACATCTGCCTTTTTTTAAAAAAAATAGTACCAGAGCATATGTAGCAATGGGCTCCAGTAAGCCCAGCAGGAAGGAAAGTCATGCTTGAGAAAGCATGGGAAGGAAGAGGTGGTCTGGCAGGTCCCAGAAGAAACATGAGATTAAACCATTCACAAGGTGGGGAGGAGAAGAGTCTGAGGCAGGCCATGCCATGGGCCCAGGCCAGCCCGTCACAGTAGCAAGCAAGCGGCCCATTCGAGGACAGAGGCCAGTTGCTCTTGGCTCTGTTTTTAAGACTACATGATTTCTATACTTGAAGGGGACATTTTCTAGTTATAGAATTTGCATAATCCCGTTTCCTTTTAAGTTTTTAATCTGGTATTGCATTATAAGTGCATAAATATTAAATTGATCATAATGAGTGATACATGTGGGGAAAACCCAGGATCCTGGAGTATTCATCAAACTCTAAGGTAGTCAGAAGACTAGAAGCAAATCCATCCTCTGTTGGAACTGGACCAGGGTTAGAGAGGCCTTCACATCTGAAGGGAACGTTTCTGAACACACCTCCCTTCGAATACAAGTTAGGATTGTGAGAGGTTAAAAAAAAAACAAAAAAACAGTCCCGATGTTAAAGATTTAGATGCATTCAAGTCATATAACAGTGAGATATAAACATGGCACATATATTTAAACACATAATACATTAATGCAGTAAAGTGAAAGCTTTCTATGATGAATCATCCCCTCCTTACACAGTGTCACAGGGATTACTTTATGCTGAAGAAGTTTAATTAGCATAGGTAGTTTGTGGCCCTGTTTGTGAATAAAAACCTCTGCTCAAGATTTTTATATTCCTAAAATACCACGACCCTCCAACATTGTCTGACCAGCTGGCTTCTGAATCTATGCAGTATAGTGTTTTTTGTAGACAACTAACATGCCATAGAATGAAAAGAAACAATGATTGACTTCTTGGATGGTCAACTTCTTGGATGGTCAGCTGACTTCTTGGATGGTCATGAAAAGGGGACCCACAGACCTCACACAGCCCCAAGCAGCATTAGACTCCTTTTTTTTTGTAGAAGAAAAACTACTTTCTTCAATTTGCTTCATACAATAAACCAGGTATTCAAATGAACAGGCCAGGATAAATGTTTTACTTGGTTTAATCGAATCAGTTTACCAGAATCAAAGGAAATCCAGGCGATTGTATCCAGCTAAGGTACTTGATACATCCAGCTGAGGTACTCACTGTGGATGTTTACACGTTACAGGTCAAGAATATTTGACATGTCGGTGTTTAGGCGTAGCATTTATTTTGTTCAGACCCATTAGAACTTTTACACCAAAATGACGTCTTGCTCCTACTCTTACTTGGAGTCAGGGGCCTACCTCTCTTACTAGGTGGATTTTGTTCACCTCCTTTCCTGGCTTGAAAAGGCCTTCAGAGATAATTAGTCATCAATTTAGTTTTTTACTTTCTAATCACTGTTAATTTTGCTGCGAAGTGTTTTTTTGACAGCTGGATCATCCTCATTTATTAAGCACATCTCTATATTGTTCTGAGCTATTTCCTCGGGTCACATCTACCTTAAGAATTCGACTTGCCCTATGCATCTCTTCCTTTTACTTGGCTGTTCCCGAGTTATATCCTTTATAATAAAACTGTAACTATAAGCATAAAAAAAAAAGAAAAAAGAATTCGACTTGCCATCACTAATGAATTCATGGGTGGGCATCAAATTCTGGAGCTGGTTCCTTAATAATAATACTGAAAATCTTTTGTATTTTACAGAATGTCACATGCCATTTTATGGCAGAGTATACATTTCTATAGTTATTTTTAACCTTGTTGGGGGTCATGGATTCCCCAAAAGAATATGATGGAAGCAGTCTCCTCTCAGAAAAATGAACATATGAATATATGCAAACATTTGCGTATCATTTTTAAAAGTTTGTGGACCTCTAGAGATTATTTAGTGATACTCTAGGATTAAGAACTTTTGTTCTAAGGGGACATTTTCGAAAGAGATAGCATTTATTTTGATTTACAGGGCAGACTCTTTTGAAGAGAGAAATGTGAGGTAACTGAATGGGACCAGATGTATCTTGGAACATTAGCATAAGATCGTTGAGGAGAGAAACATTTGATAGAAGCGAAATAACTTCTGGACCATTTCTTTCCAAGCTAAGAATATTGCCCAGCCTCATAAAAAGGATCTTTTCCACGGGTACACAGAGTTATAAGGCCACTGATCTCTCTCCAAGAACACAGGCTACCGTAGAAAGGATGACATGCGCTTTGGGAAAGAGTCACTTTTCCCCTGTGTCTAACCCTTAAGTGTGATGTAACAGTCTTTGGAGAAAGAGTTATGTTTACTTATTTTTTCCTCACCTTAATCATCCCTTTAGCATATGGTGACTTTTTCTTCTCACAAATGATACGGCTAATTGCAGACAAGAGGATTGCCATTCCTGTGATCTAGAAGGATTCTGCTCCCGGGTAAACAGCCAAGAACTTTTGTTAGAGAGAAGGAAGATCGAGGAAAAGGAATTGACCTTTTCTGGTGTGTGTTCTATGCTGAACCTTTGAAGTAGTGCCTTTCATAAGCCTGCTCATGACAAGCAAGAGCAACAGGAAAGCAAACTGGACCGAACCCTGGGCCAGTTAGTCCATTTCTTTGAGCTTTTGTTTCCTCATCTATAAAATGGAGATAATAATGCTTACTTTATAGGGATTTTTTATGATATAGGAGAGAGTGTGTGTCAGATGGTTAGCACATACCTGGCATGTAATGAGCATACAATTACCCTCCTCAGTTGATTTTGTATTTTCGAGGGTGATAGTTTTGTTTTTATCAACTCAGAACACAATAGAACATCACATCATTGTTGCTTTTTAAAACTAGTGTCTTCCAGCAGACAGGCTACATGGTTGGGCACTGTTTAAATATTTTAATACTTTTAATATGTGATTATGCCTTCATTTTAGGACACTTGAAGTGTTTGGTCCAGATGGCAAGTTATATAATCAGGTTAATTTTCCTGGACCCTGAACTTCTCTTGGACTTGAAAGTATCACTGTCACTCTGGAACCAGCACCCACCTTGACTTATATATTCAGTTACTCATTTGTCACTGATCAAAAAAATTATTTACTGAGAGCTGAATAACACCACATGTGGGGATACAGTACCAAATGTGTCTCAGGAAAGCCCATCTGGGAAGCAAAGGGGAAGAGTTCACCTGCTGGCTTTCTACCTGGTATTGTTTGAACTCTTGCTACCCAGGAACCCCCCTGAGCTTCTGGTCTACCTATGCCTGCATCTTCTGCCTCAGCATCAGCAGGGAGGGGCCAGGGTAGGGGCTGGAGGATTGTGGATTGGACACTTAGGCCTGTTAGAAACCCTGACTGATAGCAACGCAAGGCACCCAGATTCGTGGCATAGATCCGCTCAGTAACGCAAAGCACCAGCTTACCCTCTGCTTCACTTTCACGGTGGGTGTTTTATTTACAACTTGTGTGTAACAGCTTGGCTCCGTGTTATAAGTCAGCTCTCTTGATGATCCTCCTCTGCCTTTAACATGTGTGTCTTCCTGTTTCCTTGACCCTCTGTCTTCAATTCACGTCTCCACAGCCTCGCAGACCGGAGCCCTCCGACTTCCACCCAGGGAAAACTGAACTGCATTTTGTCATTTCATTTCTGGGATGTCTATTTTCTTTTCATGGAGGGTATTTTGACTTTTTTTTAGGGCCCTTTCACAAGATGATCAAGATGACATCCACCTAAAACTGGAGGATATAATTCAACTGGTAAGTTCAGCCGTGGTCTTATCCTGCACAATTATATGTAAGACTCACCTCTCAAAGGCAAGCACTGTGCCCATAACTGATAACTGGGTTCTGGACTGTATATTCTGTCGCTGTAAACTGTGTGAGAAGAACCAGATTCGGCTTTGGGGTTTAGCAGTTGGTCCATGATGTTAATGCCGGCTGTTATTTCTGAACTTTCTGCCATTTTCTTCATAGCTGGAATCTAGGGTGGACTTTGTACTCCAAGCAGCTGCAGTGAGCTGGCAGGCACCTTGCTTCCGGGTGTGTTTCATTCCCTGCCCTCATCTCTTGCAGACAGACTGTCCGAAGGCCGAGTGCTTTGAGACCTTGTCGGCCATGGAGCTGGCTGAGCAGATCACCCTCCTGGACCACATCGTTTTCAGAAGCATTCCCTACGAGTGAGTGTGCCCTCACAGCAGCAGGGCTGCCTTACAGCTGACATTGTTCCTCAGCAGATGCGTGTGCGCAGAGCTGTGGCTCTTAATCTTATGTTGGTTTTGTCCCACTTGAATGTCTTTTGGTTCCACTATATGTTGGAAATATTTATATAGAAATATTGGGAACTCTCAAGATGGTCAGTCTTGTGTTTCTGTATGTGCTACAGTTACCATAGAAGGCGAAGTTCTCTGTCCTCTCACATCTTTGTGTTATAGAAACCGCAATACAGTATAACAGTGGTGCTCAAACTTCATGGTGCCTAAAATCATTTGGGAAACCTGTTCAAAATGTACATCCCTAGGTACCACCCCCTGGCCACCCCCCCGGCAGAAATCCTGATTCCAGTAGGTTTGAGGCCCAGGAAACTACATTTTCAATGAGAATCCCAGATAATTCTGCGTGAGCTAAGACTATACTTTGAGAAACACTGATGTTGGGAAATTCTGTAAATTCTGCTGCAATTTTCCCCCCATGTCCATAAATCAGCAGGTGGTATTGCTGAGCATCGAGACTCCAGAACAGCGTAGACTCCCAAGACAGTGCTTTGCACAGAGCACACTTGGAGTGGGTATCTGCCGAGTGAACGCTGTCACGTAATGAGCATCGATGTCACTACTGCCTTTTAACTGTCTCGTGTGCAGAGTAAGGGAGGCTCTTTAAGCCCCCTCCTGCTGTCCTAATCAGCAGCTCTACAGACAAGGCCTTTGTTTGGACAAATAACAACTGTTGGCATAAGTCCCCTGTGAAATTATAACTAAATGAAAGGTATGGGAGGGGCTGGGTAAGAGGTATGACTGTGGTCCATGTTGTATGTAGAGAAGAGGACATCCAGGATGATGGAGGCTCAGGCATAGCCGTGTTGGTGGTCAGAGCTACAGTAGAAGGGGCAGGGCCAGAAGATGCTCCTGCAGACTTTTCTTTTATGCATTTTATCTTATTTCCCACTTTCAGCAATTGTAGGCCCATCCATGAACATGGGGAAAAAAGGAACGTGGCCCCTTGGCCGTACAAATGAACCCACTGACTATTTGATGACTTGAGTTAGGAGTGCAGTGCCTCTTCCCCCCACCTCCTGACTATCCTCCAGTGCAGTGAGGATTCAGGAGGGAGGGGAGCATGACCAGTATGGAAGAGGAGAAACAGCGAAGGCTGAATCTTTGTGGTTGCCCTTGGTGTGGTCTCTTCCTGGGACCCTTCTCACCTCTCCTCCTCTCTGCTGCTGTGAACATGTACCAATTTTCATCCGTGGAAAAAGCACATCTTTATGTCCAACAGCCTTGCAGGATGGGAACAGTACCACCCACGTCAAGGGACTCAGTCAACATTGGTGGATTAAGAATGTGTCAGAGTAATTTCATTTTAATTTCGGTGATGCCTTGACAAAAGAATTCCTGTATGCTCCAGCTTGATTGTTCCTCGCTTGCTGTGATCCAGTGACCCACTCATGAGTGAAATGAAAGAGCAGGGATGTTATTCAGAAGACAGACCTTCCTCCAGGCTGAGCTCCCACCACCGTAACTGCCTTCCTCACACGAACGGGCTGCAAAGTGCTAACACCAGCATTTGTTCATTCGGCCCTTAGCACGTGTACTGTTCCGGGCTCTGGGGCGAACAAAGGAAAGTCCCTGCCCATGGAATTGACATTCTCCTGGAGACTGTCAGAGCAAAGTGGAGGAAAACATGCTGTTCTTGATTAACATTTTTGGTAGTGATGGATTTTTCAAGCCTTCTGCTAAGGCTTAAGATTTTTTCAAGGTGATCCAGGGAAAATGGTCTTGGTTTCTGAGTTAGCACTTAAGCTCGTTATTCCTCTTGTCATTGTTTTCCAATTTCAGAGAAGCCTTTATAATGATCCTAATAGGGACCCGGTTCCAAACATTTATAAGAGAAAGCTGAAACTGAAGAATCTTTTTCTTTTTGGCATCAAGTGGTGAAATGGTAGAATTGAGCTAAAATTCATTTGAGATGGAGCAGCAGGGTTGGGCAATGTCAAGTTTAATGTATATAATATTCATAATAATTATTCAGGATCATGGGCACCCTTAAAACACTTAATTGATTTTGTGTTTTGTTTTGAATTTTCAGAGAATTTCTTGGGCAGGGGTGGATGAAGCTGGATAAAAATGAAAGAACACCTTACATTATGAAAACCAGCCAACACTTCAATGATGTGAGTAACCATAAAAATAAAACCTTGGGTGGGAGTGTTATAGGAAGATGAGTATCAGGGTCTTGAGATGCCTTCTCTAAATTAAAAGAAGTCTTCCACCCACTTTTTAAACAAAACTGATGGAATGTTAAAAAAAAAAAAGCTTAAATATCCTCTAAGAGTTCACAGTGATGTGATTACTTCCAGTTACCTTCCAGTTCACATTTGATGGTACACAAGTCTGGTAAGTGCTCAGTGATGCATAGGTAGCTGCTATTATTTTTATCATGATCATGATTACTTCATGGTCGTAGATTGACTGGTTCTAACAGCACTGTGTCACTGGCCCCTGGTGGTACTGGTGATGGTAAGGCTGGGTTGCTACAGCTCCTCCTCATTATTACTGAACATTCAGTCCCAGTACATTCCAGGGTGGGAAGGAACCTCTCTGAGCATAATTACAGTGATGCTGAGACTGCGTGCAGAGGTAACCAGCTGTCGGTCCATCTCCCCCTCTGCTCTTCTGCAGCAGTTTAGATGGAGTTGCTTTTATACCCTCCTCCTCCCTATTGGTGCTGTCCTACTGGTCTTAGTCCTGTGGAAGAGCCACAGATGTTGGAATGTCTTCAGGCCTATCCCGGCAAAGGGAAGGCTCCCTTTTCAATTCTACTAAAGTACGGTAAAAAGAGTAATGATTATGTTTAAAAAAAAAAAAAAAAGACTACCAGGAAACCTGTAGGTAAATTAATGTCATCCAGAATCAAAATACAAAACAACAGTGCAAATTCCCAAGACAGTGCTTTGCTGAGGGTACATGTGGAATAGGTGTTATTACATAACAAGCATCAAATGTCACTGCTTCCTAAAGGACAGGACACATGACCTGTCTGGGCCACTCTTTGAGAAGCAGAGCCCCTTCTGTGCACAATAAACCTATTTTATTTTCTTTTTTGCCTGTGCTGTACATACACTTGGGATGAAATGGACACTCAAATCAGAGGTTCAGTCCCAGGCTCCATACCCACATGTCTCTACTTGGGTGGCCACTTGCACTGTGTCCAGATTGCAAATGGAACTCATCATCAGAGTTCCTCACAGACCCACCAAGCCTGCTTCTTCATCTTATTCTCTGTTCTTGGTCTTGGGTGATGGCCCCACCAGCCACTCACTCAACCAAGCACGGAATCTAGAGGTCATCTTCGACCCCTTCTTCTCCTTTCTCCACCTCGCTCACCCCTCAACATGTTAGTGAACCCTAAATCTACACATCTCAGACTCTTCTTTTCCCCTCCCTTCCCACTGCCATAATCTTGATTTGGCCTTTCATTCTTTTCTCTGGGAGCTCCTAACTCACTATCTCCCCACCCCCATCTCACTGACACCCAACCCTTTCTTCACACAGTGGCACGGAAATAACTTCTCTCGGAGGCCCATCTAATTATATCTCTTTGATGAAATTTTGTCAGTGGCTTCCTCTCACCTTCACAATACGGCCCCAGCCGCTCAGCCTGGCCTACAGGAGCCCTGCCTCCTGTCATCCTTGTCTCTCACCAACCCCCGTGCTCCTCAGACAGCTGCCAGATCCTCCATGCCACCACGCCTTCCCCCTCTGTCCCTTTGCAGACACTCCTCTACTTTGATGGGAAGCAGTAGCTAGCTTCTCCTCACGCTTCAGGGTTCAGTGCAGGCACAAGCTCTCTCCTCTGTACTAGGCCACCTGCCCCATGCTGCCTCTATTTCTCAAGCTCCACCCCCCCCCCCAGCCCTAGCTTTGCATTTCGCTTTGTGGTACTTACTTGTTTCTGGCTGCCTCTCCTCACCTTCCCACCTAACCAGGCTCAGTGCCTTAAGGTCAGGGAGACTGATTTATTTATTTTTCCTCTTCCCACAACCTAAAAGAACGGTCCTTACTAGGTGCTCAGTACAAAATAATTTCTCTAATAAATATGCACAATGATAGTTCTGAGGCCCTATGAGATTTAAAATACCTATGGAATTATCAAAGAATTGGTGTACTCATCAGATTTAGTATATGGATATAAGATTATGGACCCCAGATTCCCTTTATTAGTAACCAATCCTGTTCTAGTCTTTTCCTTTCCATATTCTAAGTGTTGAGCTTCTTAAGTTGCCTCTTTTTCTCTTGGCGTTAACTAATAGAATTACAGTGCTTAGCCTTGAAACTATAGGTCCCTTTAACTGCTGGTGGAAAAAAAATTCAGCAAGATAAGATGAAAATGTTCTCTCTTCTGCACCTAAGTGTTTCTGGTTTGAGAGTTGGTAGGTTAGAGTTTGATTTGATTGGGAGGAAATGTGTTTTCTTTGTGATAACTGAGGCTTCCTAGAGTGAATATCCCCACACCGTTGGGACCCAAGGAACATCGGGAGAGGCCCCAAGAAGTGAAACCCCTGATCTGCAAAGGTTGCCATTCCTCAGGGGTTAGCTCGTTCTCTGCCATTCTCTCAATAATTATTGCAAATGACTCCTCCATCAATATTACTGATTAGCAAAACCACCTCTTCCCCCAACAAGCTGATCCCAAACAACCCCTCTCTTCACTCAGGCTGAACAGGTGTTCGTTCGTGTGTTGTTATTGTTATCATTACAGACTTTAGTTTCTTCAGAAGGTTGATATCTAAATGGACTATGATCTCGCATCCCTTGACACCTGCTTTGCTGACATTTCTGTAGGTAATTCAGGTATCGTGCCTGCATGAATTGCTCTGGCTCTTAGCTGCCCTCTCTTGGCTTTTCCATTGTCTCAGATGAGTAACCTGGTGGCCTCCCAGATCATGAATTATGCGGATGTCAGCTCCCGAGCCAACGCAATTGAGAAGTGGGTGGCCGTGGCGGACATCTGCCGGTGCCTGCACAACTACAACGGCGTGCTGGAGATCACCTCAGCCTTAAACAGAAGTGCTATCTACCGGCTGAAGAAAACCTGGGCCAAGGTGTCCAAGCAGGTGAGCACCAGCGGGCGACACCTCCTGCTGCCGCGAGGAGGAGAGACTGGGAGACCAGAGCCAGGATAAATATTACTGATTAGGAAATAATTAGCTGAAATGTGCAGCTCCGTTGCCAAAGAAAGGTGGGTAATTACTGTGTTCTTACCACTTAATTGATTCTGCTCATATGTGTTTCTAAATGGTTAATTTGGAAAGAAAATACAAACCAAAACACTCATTATAACATATCTGGGGACAACTTCAGACAATGTGGTTGACAGTCAGGAGGTGTTCCCTGAATCATTTAGGGAGGGCGCATTGATTCCAAGTGAGCACAGTGATGTCCGTGGATCCATTCTTTCTCCCTCAAAGTAAAGGTACAAATGCCTTAGGGCCAAAGACCAGGGATAGAGGGCCTCCATGTTCACCTCTTCTTTGTCATTCAGGTAGTCAAGTTTTGGCATAATGACTTGAATGTGAAGAAATATAACTTCTTAATTTTCTTTTAATTGGACTTAGCTTGTTCACGCTTATTTTTTTCCTTCAGATAATTTCAGGATTCAAGTGACATCACCATTTCCCCCCTGCTCTTCCCCCTGAGTGTCAGTGGGTGTTAGGGAGGGCTTTTCCGGGCTTGTGGAAGGCTGTGTGCACCCACTGGCCTCCTGCTGTAGTCTTTGGCAGTTTAGTCATTGGGTACAAGCCGCTGTGAGTTGCCTGTGCCTGGTGTTCAAATGGTCAACCTACCCTGCCAGGAACATGGCATGGTTATTGCACGCAGGGAGCCTGGCTGACCTCACCTCCCATTCATCTCTCACTGGCTCTGCTGATTCTCTGAGATGGGGTGCGTATTACCTCTACTACAGGCTGTGGTGCCCCTTGATGATCCCTAGTGGGCAGGCTAATTCTTCATTACTAGATAACTCACTTGACCCTCTCAAAGGGTGTTGGGGGAACTTTCTAGGCTCCTCCATGTCCCATGGGCGCCAGAGGCTAGGAGTGTTTATGCCAGGCCCTCTCTGCATGTCCTTCTTCCACAGACCACTGTGCCTGCCTTGTTGTGACCACCCAAAGTTGGTGAAGGGTGTCTTCAGGGCGCCCACCTCAAGGGTTTCAGGCAGGAAGAATAGCATATATTCTGCTGACATTTCCTCAAAGCTGTCTGGTTTCTGTTGCCCCCTCTGAGGGTTTAAGCCCCTCTCAGAGACATTGCTTCTTATTCTTTGCTCTCTCCGAGCCTTTTAAATTCCTCCCTATGTAGCAAGAAACCAAGCCTAAGTCATATCTTTTATCCCCTCCCCCCATTCCTTAGTAAAAATGGAATGCTCTAAGAATCCCAACTTTGGCCTCTAGAAATGGCAAATTCTTCTGTGAATAAAGCCTGGACCTTGCAAATAAAAGCCACAGCTTTTATAAAAACTGTTTTTAAAAAACTTTTAATCTTGAGATCACTGTAGGTCCATATGCAATTATAAGAAATAATAGAAATCCCTTCCACCCTATACCCAGTGTCCCCCAGTGGTAACATCTCACATAACTACAGACAATATCACAACCACAAAATTAACCATTGGTACCATCCACCAATCTTATACAGACTTCATTACTTTTACATGTATTCATTTGTGTGTGTGCATGTGTGTGTGTGTGTGTGTGTGTGTGTTTAGTGTGCCTTTATTACAGGGATAGATGCATGTAATCACCACCAGAGTGAAGATACAGAACAGTTCTATCACTAAGATCCCTCCTGTCACCCTTTTATAGCCCCAGCCACCTTCCCCCCTCTCCCTCCCTAACTCCTGGCAACCACAGATCTGTTTTCCATCTCTGTAATTTTGTCATTTCAAGAATGTTGTATAAATAGAATCATGCAGTATATGACATTTTGAGATTGCCTTTTTTTAAACTCAGAATAATTCCTTTGAAATCCATTCAAGTTGTTACATGTATCAATTCTTAGTTCCTTTTTATTGCTGAACAGTACCTCCTGGTGTAGATATGACATTTCATTTAACCATTCACCCCTTGAAAGACATCTGGGTGTTTTCAGTTTCAGCTATTACAAATAAAGCTGCTATGAACATGCATGAATATGTTTTATGTGACTATAAGTTTTCATTTCTCTGGGATAAATGCCTAAGAGTGCGATTGCTGGGTCATACGGTAATTGTGTGTTTAGTTTTATAAGAAACTTCCACTCTTTTCTAGAGAGGCTGTACCGTTTTACATTCCTATCAGGAGTGTATGAGTAAACCAGTTTCTCCACATTCTTTTTTTTTAGATATAAATTTATTTATTTATGGCTGCATTGGGTCTTCGCTGCTGTGCGCGGGTTCTCATTGCAGTGGCTTCTCTTGTTGCAGAGCATGGGCTCTAGGCGTGCGGGCTTCAGTAGCTGTGGCTCGAAGGCTCTAGGGCACAGGCTCAGTAGTTGTGGCTCACAGGCTTAGTTGCTCCGCGGCATGTGGGATCTTCCCGGACCAGAGCTCGAACCCGTATCTCCTGCATTGGCAGGCGTATTCTTAACCACTGCGCCACCAGGGAAGCCCTCTCCACATTCTTGTCAGCATTTGGTGTTATCACTATTTTTAATTTTAGCCATTTTGAAATCTCACCATTGTTTTAATTTGCACTTGCTAATGGCTAATAATGTTAAACATCTTTTCATGTGCTTGTTTGCATCTGTATGTCCTCTTCAGCAAAATGCCTAATCATGTCTTCAGCTCATTTTTTAATTAGATTGTTTGGTTTTTTTACCTTTGAGATTTGAGAATTCTTTCTATATTCCTCCACTTTATTCTTCTGTTTCGAAATTAGTTTAACTACCTTAAGTGCTGTGACTTCCATATAAATTTTAGGATAAAAACTATGTCTTAAAAACTTTACTGAGATTTCCATTGGAATTCCATTAAACCAATCAATTTAGGGAGAATTGACATCTTTACTACACTGAGTCTTCCAGTCCATAAATACAGTATTTCTCACAATTTCTTTAGGTTTTCTTTGATTTCTTAATTCAGCCTTTTGAAATCTTCAACATACAAGTCCTGTATATGTTTTGTTAGATTTATGCCTAAATATTTCATTTTCCTTGGAGATATTTAAATGTTCTTGTGGTTTTAATTTTGGTTTTCACACATTCATTGTTAGTATATACAATTGTAATTGATTTTTTTGTGTTGGTCTTGTATCTGTTACCTTGCTGAACTCACTTATTAGCCCTAGGAGCTTTTTTGTAGTTTCCTTGGAATTTTCTACATAGACAATTATGTCACTTGTAAATAGGAACAATCTTATTTCTTTCTTTCCAATTTATATGCCTTTATTTCCTTTTCTTGCCTTATTGCTCTGGCTAGACTTTCCAATGCTATGTTGAATAGGATAGTAAGAGAGGACATTCTTACCTTGCTCTTGATCTTGGGGGGAAAGCTTTCAGTTTTTCACCATTAAGGATGGTGTTAGCTGCAGGCTTTTTATAAATGCTTTTCATAAAATTGAGGAAGCTACTTTCTCTTCCCTAGTTTTTGAGAGATTTTATGATGAATGGGTATTGGAATAGTATTTTTATTTTATTTATTTTTATTTTAAAAATTTTTTAATTTTTTAACATCTTTATTGGAGTGTAATTGCTTTACAATGTTGTGTTAGTTTCTGCTGTATAACAAAGTGAATCAGCTATACATATACATACATCCCCATATCTCCTCCCTCTTGTGTCTCCCTCCCACCCTCCCTATCCCACCCCTCTAGGTGGTCACAAAGCATCGAGCTGATCTCCCTGTGCTATAGCTGCTTCCCACTAGCTATCTGTTTTACATTTGGTAGTGTATATATGTCCATGCCACTCTCTCACTTCACCCCAGCTTATCCTTCCCCCTCCCCGTGTCCTCAAGTCCATTCTCTATGTCTGCGTCTTTATGGAATAGCATTTTTAAAGTGGGCTTCAAACAGCTATATCAGAATCCAAAAGCTGGACACTGACCCCTTGGTCATGGCTGGGTTTTGCCTCCCTCTAACGTGGTGGTGGCCTCAGCCATTAGGCACTGGATACAAAGAGCATATTATCCTGTCACACACATGTCACATTTCATCAGAGTCGGTATTGGTCAGTCCATAGCCAAGCACAGAATATGTGCTTTGATGACTTGGAAATTAACAGTCGAAAAGATTCATCATGAAAACTCCCTGACACAAGACTTCTCCTTTAAGATTCCCTATTCAACATGTGCTTTTCAGTTCTTTAAGTTCCTAAGTTTCTTGTGCATTACAGTTTTTCTTTTCTACACATTTTCTCTCTTTTTGGCTCAATGATTAGTGTAGTCACTTTTCTTTACGTGTTCTTCCTCCTTTTTTTAAACATTAAATTTAAATATAATGCCCCCCTCTATACTTTGAAAGTCATATCACATCACAATAGTCTGGCAAAGGTATCAGTAACTGCCAGTGTAGAAGAGAACTGAGCATCTTTTGGTAACTTACCACCTTACCAAACCATAGGAATATTTTCATGACATACTAAGTTATTTGTTTCTTTCTAGACAAAAGCTCTAATGGACAAGCTTCAGAAGACTATTTCATCTGAAGGAAGATTTAAAAATCTCAGAGAAACCCTTAAAAAGTATGTCTGTCTTAATTATTAAGTTATTCATAATTCACAAACATGTTTATATAATTTTTATAGTGTACAAATAGTCACTTACCTCCAACTTTGGCTTGAAAAGAAAAACAAATGGGAACAACTTCCATCACATAGGTGTTTTTCTGATTTCCCTTTTCATTTAGAATACTGTGGTTACAGTAAGTAAAAGCTTATGGACATACTTGTGGTATGCAGAGCTTTCCAAATAAGCAGAAAATATCACCATAGTAAATCAAACCACATAAAGAGTAAATAAAACTCTTTTACTATAAAGAGTTTCTTGACTTGGTATTTCTTAATCTAAACACAGTGATTTTTTTTTTTTTTTTTTTTTTTTTGTGGTACGCGGGCCTTTCACTGTTGTGGCCTCTCCCGTTGCGGAGCACAGGCATCCGGACGCGCAGGCTCAGCGGCAATGGCTCACGGGCCCAGCCGCTCTGCGGCATGTGGGATCTTCCTGGACCGGGGTATGAACCTGTGTTCCCTGCATCGGCAGGCGGACTCTCAACCACTGCACCACCAGGGAAGCCCTCCTGTGATTTTTTAATTTAAATATTCCAGTGCCTATTGATTATTGTTATGTATTTTTGACCTTTTATTGCTGGATCATTCTCTCTTTCTACAGACACGCACACACACGTGCACAGAGACAGAGAGAGAGAGAGAGAGAGAAAGAGAGAATAAAATGTGTTCTCCTGCAACTTGTTTTCTTATCATCTACTGCACATACTTGCCTTACTGTGGAAAATATTGTCCTATGTTGCCCTGAGAGAAAGAAAGACTCATAGTAACAACAGTGACAACAATAGCACAAGAACTATTCACTGAATACTTGCTAAATGACAGACTCTATGTGAAGTGCTTGATGTGTCTAATTTAAGCCTCACAGCAAACTAAAGAGATAAGTTTTATTGTCTCCATTTTACAGACAAGGAGACTCCAGTTCAGAGAGTTTGCCCTGCATCACTTAGTAAGTGGTCAAGCAGGGACTCAAACCCAGTTCACTCTGGATCAAAAGGCCATATTCTCAGCCTCTAGACTCCTTGAGAAAAACAAGTTCATCCCCCTTCCAAACAGCAAAGGTCTCACTTTAGCATGTAGTTGTCATATTAATTAAGTCTATACCTTCTAAAACATTTAAGTACTAACTAAAACAGAAAACAAGTTTTGCAAGCTCTAATTACATTGATGTTTTTTTCCACCCACTTCTTTAAGGTTGAATGTTTGTACTTTAATGAGGTGAGGGCATGGGGTTTTCCTACATGCTTTTACCCCTCAGAGAAGTGTGGCCAATGCAGATAAATACTGCAAGCAAGTCTCGCTAGCAAACGTTAGTATTTGTCTGTAAGACATCCCGTTGTTTGAAATACCATTGTCTCAAACACATAGTAAAGCATGGGCGGTAATTTTGTATCATATTCTATTGTGAGGCATATTTAAAACTCTGCATATCATAAGTGTGCTTCTGAAAATGGAATTTAAAAACTTGATTCTTCAGGGTGGGAGCAGCACATTTGCTTCCTATTTATTTTAAATGGGGAGGTAAGTGGACACTTGTGGGAATGAGCATGACAACAGTACCTCTTGGTCTTGCAGTTGTAACCCCCCTGCTGTTCCTTATCTGGGAATGTACCTGACAGACCTGGCGTTTATTGAAGAAGGAACACCAAACTTTACTGAGGAAGGCCTCGTCAATTTCTCCAAGATGAGAATGGTAGGTGAGAATTTCATACAATCAGGCTGTCTCAGTGACATCAGTGGCTTACAGAGAAGAGGCGACATCATGGAAGGTCACTGCTTTTTATGCTCGAGGTGAAGAGGTGGTGGACACTGGTGGTGGACACCTGATGTTGGCTGATTCAGGAGGTTTTCGCAGGTCCATTTCAGCTTGCAGTCTGGACAAAGAGGGTAGGGAATAAAGCTCTAGGGATGACTTTCTAGGACTGACCAGTGATAGACAGGTGCTGAGGCTTCTTGCTGGACAGCTGGGTTCTAAGCACCAAGTTAGAAGCAAGGAGCCCATGGACACTAGCACCCAGGGCTTGCCACTCCTGAACCTGAGGCCGCCCCATGCCAGCTGTTTCCCTGATGGTGAATTCAGTATTTCCTTGCTGTTAGCATTTTGTGTGGCTCATTAAAGGACAAGAAAGCCCTGGGGCCTGGAGCATGATGGGACAGGGCTCCAGATACCTCACTGGAGGAAGGGACTGACTTCTCTGGGACGGGCTTCCAGAAGAATGTGCTGCAGCACAGGGGCAGTACTTAGGCTTTGCTCTTGTTGTTTCTCTGTCAGATATCACACATCATCAGAGAGATACGCCAGTTCCAGCAGACTTCCTATCGAATAGACCATCAGCCAAAGGTAATATTGTGTGGTTGTAAGAGAATTTAATGAAGAAAAAAGGGGAAATTAATTCATTGGAAACAGCAGTAGAGTAGATCAATAATACCGAAAGCTGACTCAAAGAAAAGACCAATAAAACAGACAAAGCTTTGGTAACTCTGAGTAAGAAAAACAAGAAAGAAAGCAAAAAGAATATCAATTCATCATCAAATTCTATCTGTTTTACATCCTGTGTTTCTTGTGAAGCCGGAACCACCCCTGGTCCAAACTACCAACATCTGTTACCTGGTCTACAGAATGCAAATCCATTCTGCAAATTTACAGCCAGATAGAACTCTCTGAAACACACAGTGGGAGTTGTTTGCTTGATTGGCTTCCCTTTGCTCTTAGGATAAGGAAAGAAAAAAATCTTGATATGTCCAAAAAGTCTTGCATTATGTGGTCCCTACTCATCTTTCAAGATTCATATCACGTCTTATACCCCCTTCCTCTCTCCATCCCAACCATAACTGGCCTTTATTACCTCTTTCTTTACTTTTGTTCCTTCCTTCCTCCCTCCCTCCATCCCTCCCTCCCTTCTTTCCTTCTTTTCTTTTCATTTTTTAATAGACATTATTTTTTAGAATCATCTTAGCTTTACAGAAAAATTGAGAAGGTGAGACAGAAGATTCCCATATAAGTCACAGCCAATTATCCCTATTAGTCATGGAACCTGACATACTTATTATGAAACTCATAAGGAAGCTTTAATAGGCCAAAAAAAATAAGGACTTTTTGAAAAATAAGAAGAGTAAGGGAGAGCTTACCCTACCAGATACAGACACTAAAACTGTACTGAATAAAACAGGACTATATTGGCACAGGAATACAAACTCAATGGAGCAGGATAAAGTCCAGATGCAGATTTTGTCTATATGAAAATCTAATATGGGATAAAGGAGACGTTTAAAGAAAGCGCCAGAAAGAAACTGACCATTGTATAAATGGAATAGGAATTTCGGCTCTCTGTCTTATACCATTCACAAAAATAAATTCCAGATGAATTCACTACTTAAATATTAAAAAATATTAAATTATTTAAATAAAATATAGGACAAAATTTCATGACCTTTGGGTTTGAAAGACCCTAAACACAGAATGCAAAATCTGTAAAAGACAAGCTTGATAAAGTTTTTGCTGAATCAAAATCTAAAACTTCTATACGACAAAGGGCAATTGTTTAAAAAGTCAAAATACAAGCAGTAGACTAGGAGACAATGTTTGTAACATGTGAAACAAAGAGACAGAATAAAAGTATTCCTATAAATCTATAAGAAAAGCATAAACAACTCAATAGGAAAATTGGCAAAGCTATAAGCAGGTAACTCACAGAAGAAGAAACAAATAAATATTTGGAAAATGTTCAACATCATTAATAAGAAAAAATGCAGATTATGAAGCATCATTATCAGCTATCAGAAAGACAAATTTTTAAAATATTGATAACAGCAAACATTAGTTAGAGTATGGGATAACAGGAGCTCTTATGTACTATAGGTACAACAGTTTTGGAGGTCATTTTATGTTACGTTTTAAAATTAAAAATTGATATACCAAGTAACTGGAATTCTTATACACTGCTGGTGAGAGTAACATGGTACAACCTCTTTGGAAAAACTGTGTCATTTGGAGGTTTCTTGAAATGTTAAATATGCATCTACCTTATGACCCAGGTATTTATCCAAGAGGGAAGTGAAAACATGCCCATTGAAAGTCTTGTATAAAATGTTTATAGCATTTCTTAATAATAGCCAAAAATTGGAAACAGCCCAGGTGTCCATAAATAGATGAATGGATAAACAAATTGTGGAACATCTATACATTGGACCCACTGCTCAGCAATGGAAGAGGACAAACCACTGAAACACACCACAATATAGATGAATCTCAAAACATTATGCTGAGTGGAAGAAGCCAGACACAAGAGAGTACATACCGTGTGATTCCATTTACGTGAAGTTCTAGAGCAGACAGAACATGTGGTGGTAGAAATCTGAGCAGCGATTGCTTCTGACAGCAGGTCAATTGGGAAGCTGCATGAGGGAACTTTCTGGGCTGATGGGGTTATTCTCTAGCATGCTATATATGTAAGTTACATGGGTGTTTACATTTGTCAAAACTAATCAAGCTATTAATTTTACTTATGTCTGTTATATCTCAGTAAAGACAAAGAAATATTTTCATGGAACTACCCCATGTTCCAACATGTTCATCTCCATATCCTCTCCTTTCATTTTCATTTCCAGTGTCTAGAGGACCATTCACATGTGAGCACTAGGAAACATGCTAACAAGGACTTCACTGTAACTTTGTGTCATAGTGAAACACTGACAGCCACCAAACATCCATCGATATGAGATCATTAAATAAACTCTGATATGTCACACTGTTAATGGTGCACAGCAGTTAGAGCTCTTTGTACTGACATGGGGAGCTCTCCACAACTTCTAGTTTGACAAAAGCAGAATAAAATGTATCGTTTTGATACCACTTATAAGGGGAAAAAATGATTTCTGTTAAGTGCATGGTAATGTCTAGAAAGACACAGAAAAATGTCTGGGAGAATACAAGCCAACTGATAACAGTGGCAATTCTTGAGGGCAGTGCCTGGGGGTGGGAGTTGACAGAGGACTAGAGATGTGTGATTTTTTTTTTTATATAGTAAGAATATATTCATAATGTTTTTAGTTACCTAAAGTATTTCAATGCTTAGGAGAAGACGTTGAATTGTGTCGGGTTCCATCCAGAAAATGTATGTTCTGGTGTTGTGACAAAACTCAAAGTGGGGATTCCCCTTTTTTCTCCAGGTCACTCAGTACTTGCTTGACAAAGCCCTCATCATAGATGAAGATACACTGTATGAGCTGTCTCTAAAAATTGAACCTCGGCTCCCAGCTTGACGATCCAGCCTTGCCCTGAGTCGGTGGAATTTTCGTGGAAAGCAGAAGGGACAGAACTGTGCATGCCACGCCTCCCACAGTGCAGGGAGGACGGGGGTGATGGAGACGAAGCCAGTCTCCTTTGTCCCCCGAAGATGATGGAACCAAACGGGAATTCTGTCTCCAGCCAGGGGAGCCCAGTTGGTTGGAGTGGAAGACAGATGCTTCAGACTTGGGTGGGAAGGTGAAGAGATTGATATTTGGTAAAGCTGAAGGCACATTTGCATGAGGGAATATAAGACGGGAGGTGCTGGTAGCCATTTTAATGAAGCAGGTAAGAAGGGGAATTTGAAACTCTGCTGCATATTCTATTAGAACTCGGGGACGAGGGTCCATAGAAAAGGCTTGTGATGTTTCGCTGGCACTTTACTGGCCCGGTGCACCTCCCAGTCTTCTCCTAGGGTTTAACTGCTTCTGTTACATTTCCTTTGTTACAGGCTTCCAGAAGAGCCGAGGCTGCCTCTGTAGGGATGGGCCGACACATAAGCAATTTCAGTCCTCAGCATGTGCATGGTCCTCAGTGCATCATAAATATTTATATTGGAGGAATGGCATGTTCTGAAACTGCTCTTTCAGTCTTTAGGCAACAGGACAGGGAAGACAGGTTGAAAGTCAAGTGGATTTGTATGTAACATTTCCATAATTAAAAACTCAGTAGCCGTGCCCCTGCGGAGCCCAGCCAGTGGCTCTCTTGAGGTGGAGGAGTGGGGGACTTCTTCCTGAGGCTGTGGAGACCAGGAAGCCAATGCCCTTGGAGAGACAGGTGCAGGCTTTGCAAAACGATGCCCACGCACCTCACCGGCAAAACTGTGGAATACGACAAAAGGCCACAAAGTGCTACAGGGAAGAGTGGGTTTCAATGCTAAGTGAAAAGATATACTTAAAAATCATCTCTGCACCTTGCTGTGCTTGTTTTCTTCCCTCCCCCTCCCGCCGCCCCCCACCATTGGTAATGTGGGAATCTATTCTGATTTACACAAACCATTTTTAGCCTCACTATGAACGTTGATTGTATTTTTTTTTAAAAAAAGCTGTTTAGTGGGATTTTCTTTTTAAAACCCACCCTTCCGTGTGCTGTTGGTAGACGGTTCTTCCTCAGTCTTTAAATTTTGAGACATTTCTGAGTGAAAATATTGTAAGTATATGGGAAATGGACCCAACCACTCAACAGCCCTTGTGTCAGGAAACCAAATGCAGGGGTTAGTCCTCCTACCCTAGGCTGGGAAAGCAACCTTGCTTCTCCCAGGATTGTTGGTTGTTGAAGAAATAGGGCTATCTCATGTTTACCTCCCTCTTCTCTTCTCAGGGAGACCTCTGCTTTCAAAGAAGAGAAAAGATATAGAGTTATTGTTACCTGAGCCTATGGCATCTGGCAGGCATGAAGCATATTGATGCAGACAATGAAAAAAAAATTGACCTGGCTGCTTTCTCTCTTTCTTTGCACTTTAATTATGTTGTTAGAGCTGACAGCTGACTAATAAATTCACCTTGCTGGCTCATAAGACCCAGGGAACTGATAATGTCCCACAGAGGTGGAGAATGTACATTTTTCCTGCATGGTAAGGGCCATGTCTGTACATAACTATATAGTGAAATATCAAGTAAGTAAAAGAAAATACTTATCATATTTGAAGACCATTCCAAAAATATTTTCAATAGCTCATATTAGCCAACAGGATAGCACTAAACCCAAGGAGGGTGACTTATGGATGCTTTATTTTTCTTTTTTTAAAAAAAGTTGCTTGTTTTTTCTCTTTAATTTCAAATAAGAGGTTGATGCATCTTGATGCATGATAAGAAGCATGGGTTGTTTGGATCCTAACAACGCATAACTTACCATTTGTTTCTCAATGTTCAGAAACAGAGTTTGAACTAATATATGTCAATTGCACCAAGCACCTCAAAGTCAAAAGAATAAGAAAGTCAAGGTGAACTTTCTTGGTGCAAAAACATAGTTTTGAAGGTGAACTAAAATCAGGACAAATCAGTGAAAGGACCACACACATAGTAGTTTCAGGCAGAGCAACATGCAGAAAGGTTGATGCATCGGACTCTGCCCTTAGAATCCCCAAAGTCTTCCAGAAGGGAGGGTGTGGTTCTGTGGGCACTGTCCCTGGAAGTTTGGACCCTTAATTCTCTGACCCAAATGTTGCAGAGGCAATGCAGCCATTCTTTTTTTTTTTTTTTTTTTTTGCGGTACGCGGGCCTCTCACTGTTGTGGCCTCTCCCGTTGCGGAGCACAGGCTCCGGACGCGCAGACTCAGCGGCCATGGCTCACGGGCCCAGCCGCTCCGCGGCATGTGGGATCTTCCCGGACCGGGGCACGAACCCGTGTCCGCCTGCATCAGCAGGCGGACTCTCAACCACTGCGCCACCAGGGAAGCCCGCAGCCATTCTTATTAGAGAAAAATAGGAACTAGAGGAATTTCCAAATACTTCTCCCCTTTTGGCATACAGGTTTTCCTCAACTAGTGACCCAAAGCTTTCAGGCCTATTTTCTGCAGAATGTTGGAAGCGCCCCCCAGTGGTCAACTTTGGGCACTGTCAGTAGTCTATGCTGACCTTTTGCATTTTATTGAGAGTCACACACCCCTCCTTCTGCTTCGTAGAGTCTGAAGCCTTGCTGGAGCTGCAAGAGAGAGAACTCCACCTCCAAGGGAGTTGCTTTTGATGACCTCCACTATTTGGGGGCCAGCTGGGGGAGGAAAGTGCATTTTTCAATTTGGTCACATTTAAAATCCCCAAGAGCAATTTGTGCTTTCTTTTTGATTGTTTAAAGCACCCATCCTCTTCTGCCTTGCAAGCTTTGTGTGACTGTTGGAGCGTGCACCCCTGGCTGTGTCTGCTTATATTCTATTATATGAGACCCATTTCTATGAGTAGATGGGAGGTCAGCCCCTAACAGCCAAGTAGGGAACACATATTCTTGCAAAATGAACCCAGAAAATGAGAAGTAAAATCCAGTTTCTTGCTTTCAGATGAATACCCACATTTTGTACTGTCAATGAAATTATCTTGGGGATTTTAGGAGATGCCTTTGGTTATTAACTAAGACATCCAGTTTTGCTACAGGGACAAATCTCTTACATAAGCCAATATATTACACAGATTTAGGAATGAAGTAGAATGTTGTCGCTTTTCCTTAGTGATTCTCTGAAGGAATTTAAACAGGGAATTTTAAACAACTGTTGCAGTATTTTCAACTGGCTTTGACACCAAGTCCCCACTACTGTTTGCTAAATTTCAGTACAGATACTGAATACCTTTGCAGAGAAAACTCCCTTATGTTCCAGTTTGGAGTGTGGGTGATGATGGACCCGCCCCTCTTTTTTTTTCTCACAGTGCTATAACAGACAAGACCATGGGTCAGCAATGATTGGGCCACTTTTAAATTCTTAACTAAAAAGAGTAATGCAATAGAGGGGTTGTTCCTAATAAAATTAACTTTTATTTTAAAATAAAGGATTTTATTTAGCTTTTCTTTTCAAAGTTTTATTTTATTCCCCCTGGATGGGAAAAAAAGAAGAAAAAAACCTTTCCCTTCACTTTATAAGATTTTTTAAAAACCAGCCTGTGAAGTTTATCATTTTTACTGCTGTTGAAATGGTATAAAAGATAACATATTATTTATGGCTAAAGGATAGAGCTAGGCTAATGTCCACAGCCAGAAGGAATAAGTGAATAGGATTCATTTTCATTTCAGAAAGACAACAGATTGTAGCTTTAAATAAAGACTTGATTACAGACACCACTGTGTGAATCCTGGTAATAAGACTTGAGTCAATGAAATCTAATCAGAGTGTCATTTCTCCATGTCTGTCAGTGACTTAAAATTAAGGCAGGGCAGAGCTAAAGTAGAAAACAACCATTTTGTTGTAGGTATAAACACATGAATGATTCAGAAAAGTATTCATCTTGGCTACCACACCACATGACGTTAATATTAGGGTTGATTTGATTGTACTTGATCTCACTTGCTCAAGAAAAATAATAGTTCATCAATAAATGATGTTGAACCACTGTCTTTGACACCACCGTTGAGTTTTCCATGGAAAGGCAGTCGTGAAAGAGCACTGGACTAGGCATCCTAGCCCTGAGTCCTAGGCTCAGATCTACATCTAAAGCCTTAGGCCAGTGCTGAAACCTCTCTGATCCTCAGTTTCTTCATCTGTGAAATGGAGTTAATAGTGATTCCTGTGCTGCCTACCTCACAGGGCTGTCATGAGGACAAAATGGATTAGACTGTAAACCGTAAAGTGCTGTCCAAATGTGAGGTAACTTGATTACCATCCTCATCTCTCTTCTGCAGAGGATTTAAGTGTATTTCTTTGTGATTTGTATGTGTGTGTGATGGACAAACCCATGTGTTACTTTGAGAATTATATTGTTTGTGTCCAGTTGCTTTGCAAATCTATGGACATTTGTGACTCCGCCAGAGGGGTTTGTGCTGTGGCCTAACACTTGCCGGGTGAGGTGTGGGTTATGCCTGTATGCAAATTAAACTTTGCCTTTCTCGAATTCTCCAAAATCTCCTTAGTCTCTTCATTTGATTCTTTTAGCATTTTTCTATCTTGTCTCTTTCGTCACAATGGGCTCCTTCAGATATTCTTTTGTTACGCTTCTGAAGTTCGGTGGGGGAAAAGGTTTAGAGGAAGCCATGCTGCAGGTACCAAAATATTAGAGAATTTGGAGGACCTCAAATAAATATTAAGGGTCATCTAGTTCCACTGTCTTTCCAGGGCTTACGTCTTTCCTGTGCCATCGTCAACCCAGGTTTGACCACCTCCAGGCACAGAACTCATTACTGTCCAAACAGCTCTGTTCACCTAATGGCAGCTGACAAACAGGCTGTGGAGAGAAAAGGTGCTGAGGCCTGGCCCAGCCGTCACTGGCTCCAACCCTGGATGAGCCCCTGAGCCATCTAGAATTACTGCAATAGTTACGTGGAATAATACATATGAAAATACTTAAACTTTTTTCAAGTAGATGAAGTTGTCCTAACATTTAGAGCTGAAGGAAACGTGACACAGCTGTTGAGCACAAGAGAGAACTGAGGAAAGGAAGAATGTAGGTCCCTCCTGTCCCATTGGTTTCCTTTTCCATTTCTGAAATGAGCAATCAGCCTGGTGGGGATTCAGGAACCCAGGTTCCTTTCCTCTTGTTACTTGGTCATTCCTTACGGCATCGCCCTTGCCTACTGGTCAAATCTGTGTCCTGCTAAATCCAGGCTCCAGCTGGATTCGGGAACAGAAAAGAGAATAAGCCCACGACAGGAGATCTCCTTTAGAGCAAGTGATAGGGCAGTTAAACACTTCACTTCTATTCCTGTCCCTATGGCAAGACCAAGCCACATGGCCACCCTGGCCACTAGGTGTGGAAAGAGCCTTCACCCTCTGAAGGGAGTTGGCAATGATAAGAAAGGAGTACGTGTCATATGACAGAGATCACATCTGAAGGATTTTCGGAAATCTGGAATTTCTGTTGAGTCACCTGTGGAGGCTACCATCCCATCACAACACATTTATCGTAAGCGTGAGGATGACTAGGCCCCCAAAAGAAGATACCACACCCTTTTTCTCGATAAGATCCCAATTTCTCTTCTGACCTTACTTACTAACTTATGTAAAATTACACTGTAAAAGGTGAGGGGTTGAGGTAAGGTGTGGGAGGTGGGGGGAGGCTAAATGTCCATTAGTAAGGAATTGGGAAAAAAGAAAGATGGCAACTGCCATCCTGTAAATTCTACACCTCCATGCTCTTCAAAAGCCTCACCGTCCTCCGGATCTGGGCTATTTCAGGCTCACTGGATTTATTTCATCTGATGCCTGAACTGCCATGAAACAGCGAAATAGCGAAACAGCAGCTGGTGAGCCCCACAGACCTCTAGCTTGCTGCCTGTTCTGCCACGGGAGCCGGAGGGACCATGGTCCATTAGGACAGAATGTGCACACTGGGAACTCAACTCTTCAGAGGAACAGTTTGGTTGGTCCCAATCTGCAATTGTTTAATGAAAGAACATAGGAGAGCCTAGAAAATATCTTGAGTATATCATATGCAGAAAGGGTATCACTTTGTAAAAATTTCAATTCATTGTAAGCTAGGTTATAATGATGGCATATATATTGACTGAGGTAAGACCAATACACAGTAGAGTGCTAGAATCTTAAGTGTACAGCTTGAGGAATTTTTACATGTGTGTACCCCCATACAACCGCTCCCAAATCAGGAAACTTTCCAACCCCAGAAGGCCCTCTCATGCACTCTCCCAGTCAGTACCCCCATGCAAAGGTAAAATATTTGTTTTTTGCTTTGGGTCATATTTAAAAGAGGTGGAGACTCTGAAAGAGAACCTCTCTAGGTGGGAGGTTATTCCTGGGCTCCATCATCCCCTCTGTACATGGATTGGGTCCTGAGAAGGAAGGGAAAGGAATCAGCTGGTGATGTGCAAGTGGCCATAGAAGCTGGGTACGTGACCATCACCAGAGGCCCGGGCAGCTCCCTCTGAAATTCAGGGCTGCAGTCCAAGGTCCTGGGGGGTCATTGCTATTTACAGTCAACCTTTCTGGTTTGTGGTGTATGTTCCAAGGAGGGCTATTTTTAAGCGGGGCGATGGCCTTCAGGACCTTCTGGGTAGTAAATTAAGCTGGTGTGGATATAAAGTGAGATTGTCAAGCAATCTACTTCAGATGGCCTGATCTAGAAGAGACGGGTGATTGTCCCTGAATCCAGGCCCCAGACAACGAGCTGGAAGGAGATGTCCTGGTCCCTGGTTCAGAGCATGATTAAAAACTGGAGAGAGGGAGCTTTACACGTCTTCCTTAGCTTGGAGGGGAGAGGGGAGAGGGGAGAGGGAAAAGGGGAGGGCCCCGGGAAGAAGGGACCATCCTCCACAGCTAACCGGGGCCCCAGGGATGGGCTCTTGAAGGAAGATAGGTACAAATTCCCTAACAGGTGCAGCAGTTTCCAGACGGTCCTTCCACCCCGAGGCCGGGGCCGGCAGGCCTGAGCAGCCAGTCAGCTGGGCTGCGGGCCCAGGAACCCCTCGCAGAGTTCGGGGAGAGGCAGCCTCCAGCACCGGATTTAGGGGAGGGAAACGTTTCAGAGAAAGGGCAGATGCTAGAAAACGGCGGAAGAGTCGGAGTCCGGCCTTCAAGGGCAAGGCTCGGGGACCAAGCGCGTCCCGAGGCCTCAGACGGGATTGGCCGAGACGGGCCCCGCCCTGCCCCTCCCGGCCCCGCCCCGCCCGGGAGCCCTTTCAAGGCCGGGCCCCCGCCCCTCCCTTACAGTCCCGGGCTGTTCGCGAGAGGCAGGACGTGGGAGACTCCCGGCTCCAAGGTCAGTGAGGCAGTGAAACTCGGCTTTATTCCTCCAAAGTGGGGTTACTGCTAGAGCCAGGGTGGGGCCTTGTGAGCAGCGGACCCAGGGCTGTAGGCCGGAACCTGGGCACTGCTCCTGTGTGAGGACTTCATGGTGACTCTCTGAAGAAGCCGGCAGAGCGTCTGTCCTTGGCTGAGCCATCCTGCACGCAGGCGCAGGTGGCCATTCCGTGGGACAGCTGCGCTCGAGGTGCTGGAACCGTGTCAGCACCCTGCTTGCGGTGCCTGTTTTTCATAGTGAATCAGGACTTTTTCTTGATGGAAAAAATCTAAATGCCACTGAATTGGGAACTTTAGCCTTCAACTTCCTTTCCCTTGTAATTTGTAGAAACTAGTTCATTAGTTTTGAGAATGGTTTCCCTCAGCAGCATCAAAAGAGGTGCAAATCAGTGACTTGGGGTAAGCTATGAACATTCTGGAGCCCTGGAAAGGAGCTAATTACTGATTGGGCCAGTAGCTGGACCTGATTTAAATTGGTTAATGTTATTGCTAGAGATTGATTTTTTTTGTTGTTTTTTTTTTTGCGGTACGCAGCCCTCTCACTGTTGTGGCCTCTCCCGTTGCGGGGCACAGGCTCCGGACGCGCAGGCTCAGCGGCCATGGCTCACGGGCCCAGCCGCTCCGCGGCATGCGGGATCTACCCGGATTGCGGCACGAACCCACGTCCCCTGCATCGGCAGGCGGACTCTCAACCACTGCGCCACCAGGGAAGCCCCTAGAGATTGATTCTTTTTCCCTTTTATTAGCATTTTGAGATTGATTTTTGAAATCACTAACCCATTAATAATGAGCCAAGGAACTGTTTTCCCCCCACTGGAGGTAAAGATGCTGTAGAATTGACCTACATGTGTTTCATCTCTGGCAAAGGACTGTTCTTTGCTTGCTTGCTTGGGTTACTGTCAGCCCTGTTCCTGTCCCTTGAGTGGGTGACATCTCTGCCTTCGAATACTCTGCTGGGTGTGGAGAGTGACATTCACCAGAACAAGGCAAAACCCTTCGGCCCTCCTCCGCGCTGCCCTTTAGACCTTCCCTTGAGCATTGCCCTGTCTCTGACCCACACAGGGTCAGGTGAAATCACCAGAGGTGGCAGTTCATGGCCTCATGACAAGGCTACGCTAGTTCCCCTGGTGGGCTGTTTCCAGAAGTGCCACTTTTCCTATCTGCAGCTATCATGCTTCCTCTGCTTCTGAGCTAGTGTCCTTGGTCTGTTCTCTCTGTGCTCATGGAGAAGAACGTGACCACCACCAGAACCTGGCAAAGGGGCTTCTTGAGCCTCCCAAGCAGGCTCTTACAGGATATCTGGGCGTTATTAGGCTGTGTGAGCACTCCACTTCCTCTTCTGCTTTTGTAGGCACCTTTCCCAAAACCCCAGCCTTTAGAGCTAACCCTTCTGTGGGTTAAGGCACTGTTCCAGCAAAGGGCACGAGCGTCACACGCACCCATGTCACCCACTCAAGCGACAGGAACAGGGCTGACAGTAACCCAAGCAAGCAAGCAAAGAACAGTCCTTTGCCAGAGATGGAACACATGTAGGTCAATTCTATAGCATCTTTACCTCCAGTGGGGGGAAAACAGTTCCTTGGCTCATTATTAATGGGTAAGTGATTTCAAAAGTCAATCGCTAGCAATAACATTAACCAGTTTAAATCAGGTCTAGCTACTGGGCCAATCAGTAATTAGCTCTGCCAGCTTCATGACCAAATCTTAGCCTTAGACAGTGGGCCAGAGGCCAGGTCAGTTTTCCTAAAGGGCTGGATGAGGCAAGTACAGGAAATGTGGGGTGAGGGTGAGATAAGGAATGGAGAGTCCTGGGTGTTCAGAGGCAAGAGGAGGATTGCTTCTGAGACACACTTTGCCCCGGCTCAGAGGCACTGGGTTTCCATCTCTGCCACAGCTTAGAGAAGGAGCCATTTGTCTTCCCAGAGGGAATCACGTGGGACCCTGCGTCAGCATTCTGGGAGTTCCTGCCCCTGAGCCAGGAATCCCACAGGGAGCCTGTCTGAAGGTGACTGCTGGAGGTCACACCCATTCCTGCCTGGGAAGCCACAAGGGCTCCTTTCCTTGGGCAGGGAAGGAGGGTCCCTCTCCTTTACAGCATTTCAAAGGACTAGATGGTTCCTAGCTTCCTACTTTCTTGTAAACAACTTACCCTTGAGAGGCGAACCCGGTCATGGTTGTATGTCTTCATCACCAGGAGGCCTAGGAAAGACCTCTGTTTTGCAGGGAAGGACCATAAAGCCCTCTGCTTATGACTTTCTACTTGTTGAATGGAACAGGAATGCCCAAGGGTGCCTCTTAGGGTACCCGTATAGCCGGTGGTGGCGAAGTAACTTGAACTCTTTGCTCCCTTAGAACTGGGAAGGAAAGCCATTCTCTGCTGGCCACGAATGGCATCATAAGAATTTGTTCAGAGTGTTCTGTGGAGCTGGTCCAACCCCAAGGACATCTTCTGTTTTGGGGTGTCTCTCTGGAGGGAAAGCTGACACGTGGTCCTCCCCCGGTCTTCCTTTGCCCTCCAAGGAACTCAAACACATGGACGCCATTTACAGCTGGACCAAAAATAACTCTGAGTCAGCAGAATGGTACCTATGGCATCTCCATCCAGGATACTCAGGACGACCAGGAGGCTCAGAATTGAGGCCATGACAGAACCTAAGGCCTCCACATCTTAGGATGTCACAGAACCAGACAAAACCCTTAAACCAGGACCCAGACTCCCAGTATGCCTGCCTGAGACAGAGATATAGAGCTCTTGGGCACAGTGACAAAGGGGCTTAGTGTGGTGGTTCTTGTTTTTTAGTGGAGAGGGCAAGTGTAGGAATACCACGACACTGTTGCTTTTGGCTGTGATCTTGCACCCCATACTGAAATCTCCCTGGCTTGGAGCCCAGCAGTTCTGCCACATTTTAGCCCTATTGCTGTAAACAGTGCTTTTCAAATCAAGAGTCATGAGGTATTCCAAGTTAGGGAAGCTGAGGCAGACAGCTTCTATGGGGTGAGGGCTAGAGACTACCTCCCTCCTCACCCCTGCAAGCCCTACTTCTGGAGGAGAGAGGAGAGAGGAGGGGAGGAGAGAGAAGAAAAGTCCATGCCCCGTCTCCTCAAGAGAAAGGCAGGCTGGCGCAGCAGCCCCTGCATGGCTGGCAGGCGCTTCGGGCACCTGGCGTCAGAGTGGAGAGGGTGAAGGAGCACCTGGGATCTGGGCCACTTCAGCAGAAGCCTGAGGACAGGAAAGAGAGCAGGCTTATAGCATCTGGGACTCTGGGGGAGTCACATGCCCCGAGGTGATGGTCCTGTGTCTAGAAGCTGCTGTGGTAAGTGCATGTCTGCGGTCTTGGGAGCCTGAGTGGAGGGATCTGTGTCACTCCCAGGTCCTAAACCACAAAGGTGGTTTCTCTCCAGTTGCTCGTCTGTGCAGGGCTACCTGTGAGGTGCTGTGGTCTGCAAGGAGCCTGCATCCAGGGCCAAAGACAAGCCTAGGTTCAAATGCCAGCTTTATCAAGGTGCTGACCCCAAGACCTGGGGCAGGTCCCTTAACCTCCCTCTGTTTTCCCCATCTACAAAATAATGCCTACTTGGAAGGATTGTTTCAAAGACTGAAAACAGTGTTTGTAAGGACCTCTTGCAGGATGCATGGCTCATGCTAGGAGTTTAGTAAATGATAGTTAAAAAGAAAAAAAGACAGTAAGGTTTGACTGGGCATGCAGGGATGGAAAGGACATTCCAGGTGGAAGGAAAGGCTGGGGTAAAGGGTCAGAGTCTGGAAGAACTTGGGAGCCCAACTGAGTAAATCCATTTTGCGAACCCTGATGCTGGTTTTCAGAGGATGAGCAGTGGATCGGAAAGTATATGATGGGCTCCTTCTGGAATCAAGTCTTGTCCTCAGATTACAAAACAGAACAATTAGGTGAAACACTTTAAATGCTAAAAATGTAAACTAAAATCAACGTTCAGAGAAGGGGCAGACCAGTCTGGGATGACCAGGGGTGGCTGTGGGGAGAGAGTGATAGCTGTCCCATAGGCTTAGGGTCACTAGGGGGAAGGGACTCACATTTATTCAGTGCGTACTGTGGCCTGTCACTTAGTCCTCACAACAGCTCAGGGAGAGGTCTCATCAAACCCATTATAGAGAGGGAGTTGCTGAGGCTCAGGTAGGCAATTCATGGGCTTCCCAGACCTAACAGGGCTTGGGAATTGCCTGTGCAGTTTATACAACATACCTGTGACAGTCCCATTCTTGCCACTCATTCAAAAGATGGAGCCTGGAAATCTGGATTTTTAGCACACTTCACAGTTGATTTTTTTTAGCTTTTAATTTATTTATTTTTGATCATAAAGGCAACCCATATTGATTTTTACAAGTGATGCAATACAGAATTCTATTAAGAGAAAATTAATAATCTGCCTACTCCAAGTCTGTTGCTCTGAAGTAATGCTTTTTGCAGTTTGAAGACTCACCTTTAGTACTTTTCTTGATGTTCTTACAAATACATGCAAATACATATATACGTATATCATTGTTACAAAATTGGAACCACTCATATTCATTACTCTGCAAGTTTTTTTCCCTTTTAACCTAAGACTATGGCAAGACATGCATCCAGGTAAAGTGGAGGCAGTTTTAACTGATTCTTTAATAGCTGTGGAATATTCCATTGTCTGAATGTGTCACATTTAATACAACCCTTCTCCCTCTGATAGACAGGTTTCTTCTAGGTTTTTTTTTGCCACTACACATAGTGCTTCACTAAATATCCTTGTGCCTCTCTCCTTGTATACTGGCAGCTCTATTTTTTTTTTTTTTAGAAATTTAGCCTTTTTTAAAAAAATTAAATTTATTTATTTTATTTTTGGCTGCATTGGGTCTTCATTGCTGCATGCTGGCTTTCACCGTTTGAGGCGAGTGGGAGCTACTCTTCGCTGCAGTGCACGGGCTTCTCATTGTGGTGGTTTCTCTTGATGCGGAGCACAGGCTCTGAGAGCGCGGGCTTCAGTAGTTGTGGCTCGCAGGCTCAGTAGTTGTGGCCCACGGGCTTAGCTGCTCCGTGGCATGTGGGATCTTCCCAGACCAGGGCTCAAACCTGTGTCCCCTGCATTGGCAGGCAGATTCTTAACCACTTCGCCACCAGGGAAGCCCTGGCAGCTCTGTTTCTGCAGAACAGATTTCCAAAGTGTGATGCTGGGCCAGTGGTTATGCACATTTTTATGTTAATTGATGTTTCCTGGTTCACTTTCCAAAATGGTTGCGGCAGCTCACAGAGCAGTCCAGGTGATTCTGATCACAGCCAGGGAGAGAGGAGAGGGCCACGCAGAGCTGCTCCCCCCTCACCTCCTGCCCCTAACTCTCCCAGCACTACTCAGCAGGAGCCTTTTAGGACCAAAAGAAGACCCCACCTTGCCCTCTAGCTTGGGCCTTTATTTACCTGTCTCCCCAAGAGCAGAATTCCTGACTTGGAGCAGCTAGGTGTAACTTGTCCTGCAGAAAGGCTCTTAGAAGACATCAGGGCTGAAGGAAGGGAGGGTGCCTGGGAGCAAGCTGCAGGCGCAGCGGGGCTGTGGGCTGGAGAAGAGAACTAGGGCTGGCCTATCAGGGATACACATCCCTGCAGGACCAGGCACCCCTGCTTGGCCGAGTACCCCACTCTGGACTAGGGGGCACCTGCGTCCTCAGGAGAGAGGGGGGCTGAGGGAAAAGGCTCTGTCTTGGGTGAGCAGACCCAGAGAGGCACTAGGAGACGGCCTGGCCCAGGAAGTGGCCTGATTAAGGTGCAAGACAGAGGGTCTCAGGCAGAAGCATCCCAAGGAAGAAGCCTGCTGTGGATCCAGGCAGGCTCTGCAATTGCCCCACACCCAGGAGGTGCGGGCTTCCTGAGTCTCTGGGGGATGCTCTCAATGTGTTCAGTAGGTAACCCTCCATCTGTCAGAAGGAGCGAGGGAGCCCTCAGCCCCCCTGCCCTTGAACAAAGCCGAGTTCCCTGCTGCTGAGGTGAAGGGAGAATGTTCTCAAACACGCTGTGGGCAGCCTGTAGAGTTGACCTCTCAGAAGGAGTGCACAGTGATAGTAACAGATGTGAGCAGATTTTCAGCCCTTCATAAGTGCCAGGCCCCGTTCGGATTTGCCCCTAGTAGCTGCAGGTGTTCTGGAATCTAGAATCAGTCAAGGTTGTCCCCACATCATGGGTTTTCTCTGGACCTTTGGGGACAGGCAGCCACTACACATCCTAGGCAGATTCAGTCCCAGTGTAATTCAACTCTAAATTTCAGGGGAATTATCTGCTATAGAATCTCCCCAGAGCCACATTTGGATGAGTGACAGTGGTCCAGGATGCTTTGTCCTCATCCAGAAGATTCTGGACCTAGGCATAGAACAGGGGGTACAGTTAGCCTTTCTTCCTCTCTTCCTTTCTGCAGCATTCCAAAGTAGATTAAGTGTGGTGTGGACTGAGGGCAATGGCCATTCTCCCACCTGGAGGATGGCTGGAAGGCAGCCGGCCATAGAGAGGCAATGCACCAGGCCTCTATAGTCATCTGTTTATGCATATGGGTGTGCGGTGTCTAGTCATTGTTTCTGCTCTGATCTTTTGCAGTTTGTGTCCGGGTACTAGTCCCAGGGCAGGTGGAAGCAAGTAATACCTCAGTCTGATTAAGACCAGGCAAGCTCCCTCAAACAGTATAGCTGAGTGATCTGGGCCAGCTCCAGGCCCTCCCAGGGACTCCCATGGGGCTCTGGTTCCCCTCAAAGAACACTTACCCTTTGCCTGGTAGTTGCCCAGGTCGGGTGCTGGTTAAGAGCATGGACTAGGAAAAGAGACCACTGGTCTTGAATCCCAGTATTGCCACTCACAAACCGTGTGCTTCTGGACAAGTTATTTTACCTTTCTTTACCTCCATTTGCTCATCTGTAAAATGGGGCTAATAAGAGTATCAGCCTCATGGGTCTGTTGTGAGGATTTAATGAGGTAATAACCATAAAGCTAACAGAACCATGTGCCCAGCATAAAGTAAATGCTACACGAGAATTTTCCCCTCAGACTGTGAGCTCTGTAAAAGCTGCCACGTAGTAGGCACTTAAATATTTATCAGACAAATAAGTAAAAAGATACCTATCCTCACCATCTTATCATCCTGTCTTGCCTCTCCCTCCATCATTGCCCACTGTGACCCCTCTCCCCCAGAGCACATCAGTGTCATTCACGGTGACCGTGACCCACACTGCCTGATGACCTCTGGAAGTCTGTGGTCACTGGTGTTCCTGGAAGGTGGAGGAAGCCCCGAGGGCACACCCTCTGGTTCCTCTGCCCCTTTAGAGCTGCCCAGAACGAGGCCTGTGTGCTGGTTGGCTGTTTGGCCCCCGCAGTTATCCTCTCTCGAGCCCTCTCTGGAAACCCTGATTGAGAGAAACGATCCAGTATCCCTGAGAGAGCATAAAGAACCAGAGGCAGCTAGAAATATCTGGCAACTCCATCCAAACATACTGTAATGTTGTTTGTTATTAAACCTGATAAGTAAAAACAGGATCTTCATTTAAATAAGAAACTACTACTGAAACTCAATACATGTGATTTCTCTTTAGCTGTGTGACCTTTGGCTGTCAGTTAACCTCTCTGTTTTTGAGGTCCCTCATCTTTGACATGGGGCAAGATATCTGCTTCTTGGGGCTGTTGTAGAGAAAATACTTGGCACTTGAAAGTACTAATTTTCCCCCCTTATTAAGATATGAAAAGGATTTTTAATAATTCCACTTATTCTACAGTGAAATGGGTTGCTCTAGGAAGAGGTGAGATCCCCAGCACTGTTGCTATTTAAGGAGGGCTGAAAGGAAAGGATTCCTGCATTCGGGCTGAGCTACATGACCTCTAAAGTCCTTTCCCACCCCAGTGTCTCTATGGCTGTTCGTTCACTCACTCATCCAGCATTTTCTGAGAACTTACCACATGCGGGCCAGTGGGCTTGAGAACCAAGAAAAACTATGACCCAGTCCTGTGGTCTTTGGGTCTTTTCTCTTACATGTGCCAAGTGCCAGGTCAGCTCTGAGTGATGTCCATCCTTGACCTGAGCCCTGCTGAGCTCCCGACACCGTCCTCCCCAGTGTGTGGGAGAGGGAGATAACAAAATGAATGCTCCCTTCCCTTTTCTTAGAGCATTTCCTTTAGAAAACTTGTAAATTCTGTCTCTGCCCCTTTGAGATGTATTTAAATGTTTTTCAAAGCTAAGTAAGCTTCCAGCCAGCTTAACAACCCAGGACTGTCTTTCTCCAAGGCCTGGGAGCCATCTCTTTGAAATGTAAACACCAGGAAGATAGCACCCCAATCTCCCAGGCTCGGTGGTAAAGACCTGCTGTCAGAGAGATGGGAACAGCTCATTTTCCCTTTGGATAAAGGCAGTTAACTAACACAAACGGCCACCCCAATGATCAGGTGAATTTAGAGTGAATTCTGTGTGACAAATGGTGCTGTCATGTCCTCTTACTTGAGTTACCTGAAGAACAGGTGTAGGTGGGTCCTATCAGCACGGCTCTTTAAGAGGGTGAGATTTTGTTCTGTCTTTCCAGTCTCTTTAGCTGATGTGCATCACAGTCTGGTTTCGTGCTTAGTCAATAATCAAACTGTTTTCTTTCTCTCCTCTGTCTTTTGGAGAGAAATTTCTGGGTGTCGGGAGACTTAAATTTCCCCGACACCTAGCACTTTTCTCTTCATCTGACCCCTCCTCCCCCACCTACTGCTCAGTCCGAGAAGGATCCCTGGAGGAAGGAAGGGCATGCAGTGGTGCTTCATCTGTTATCTGTGGGGTAGCATCTGCTGGATCACCCCTGGAAACCGCCGAGGATGGGCTCAGTGGGCTCCCAGCGGGGCAACCAGCCTGTCATGGCTGAGAGGTCAGGAGCCTGTGCTGGGCTACCCTGGCTCAGGGGCAGCTCAACAGAGACCAGGAGCCTGAGCAGGGAAATGCTGAAAACCTGCCTACCAGCCTCACTCAGTTGCTTTTATGATAGGATTTCAAAATCAGTAGCTGAAAGGGACGTGTTTAGTGTTATGTAAGTAGATTTTTTTCTCAAGTTTTGATCCAGGAAGCTAGCTCACAAAATTGATTCTATATTGGCTTGGATACCAGGCCTGGGGCTTCATAGCAGATTAAAAGTGAGAAGTACTTGGGAGTAAAGGAGCCAGGTTAGTAAGGTGCCCTGGAGAATAGCCCAGGGAAAAGGACCCATTCCCTTAGACCTACATGCATTTAGAAGGAGATACATAGGAGGCTGGTATGATATCCTCCTTCTGGAAATCAGGCAGAGCACTGCTCACAAATAATTATGTAAAGCCTGGGAGGAAGTGTTTACTGAGCAGCTACTATGTGCAAGGATCTGTGGCAGATGAGTTCCTGTCCTTGAAGATTTTACCCATCAACTGGGAAGATAATCCGAACATAGTGGGGAGTTCCCTAACATGACAGGAGATACAGGACAATTGAGTTCACCAACAAATGTCAAAAAACTACGCAGCTCAAGTGCAAGTGAGTGAGCAGCCCGTGAATGCTTTGGGAACTCAGAGAGAAAGCCATCACCTGAGGCTAGAAGGGCACAGGGAGATTTTGTGGGGACAAGGCACCAGGCTGTGGTCCAGTCAGACAGGGAAAAATGGACGGCAGAGTCCTAGTTGAGGGGCAGTAAGAAGCAATACTTTTACTAAAACAGTAACAATAATTTTACTAGAACCAATTAGTGTGGTTTATTGCATTAGCACAAAAGTACGGACAGAAAACTGATATCTTAAAAAGTAATATCTATATTAGAATATATATATATATGTGTGTGTATATATATATATATATGTATATTTTCAAGTTGAGATTGTACAGGCTCTAGAGCTGTCAATCCGAATGTCGGGCCAGCCCACTGGGTCCTAGGTGTTCTGGGCCCCCATGACAGTCCCTGAATGTATGTGCACATGTGCTTGTGTGAGCCTTCACAAAATTCTGAATATGAGCTTCTTTAGTTGACATCTGCCTCTTTCCCCCCAAATAGATCAGGATTCCTCTACCAGGGAACACTGGCTGCTGGCCTCACAAGGCTGAGGGAAGCTGGCTTCTCAACTTCTCTGTTGCCCATGTTCCTCTCCCCCCAGCCCTCTGCTCCCCCATCTGCTCAGCTCTCTGATCGGCCCCGTTTTCTAGCCTCACATCGCCCACTCAGTTGACACCTGCTCTCCCACATAGATCTGGCAAAGAGAAGAGCAAACGCCAAAGCCTTGATGTGGCGCCCACAGTGAGGGTGTCTGGATGCTGAAGCTTTTGTACCTGGAGAAACACCACAGCTGTTCCAGCCCCTCATCTCCTCTCTCAAGTGATCTCTTGACAAAAGAGTTCAGTGTGTTATGCTAATACTAGGGGCATGGAGGGAATGAAAAAAATTAAAAAGCTTGTAAGGGAGCTTCAGATCTCTTATGCTCCAAACTTTTGTTCCAGTGGTTTCACACAATATACTGATTTATAGAACTACTATCTGTGGAAACTAGGCAAAGCCAAATACTGACCCCTTCGGTGGACACAGATTACCTCTCACATACCTCTCTCCAACTCCACTTGTTTATGCCGCATGTTACCATCTGTGCAAATAATAAATCAAGTCTCTCCTGAGCAGGAATTTTAGCTGTAGATGGTGCTTATGTAAGATTGGGGCCTCCTGGGTAACAGAGGAATCTGTAAGACAAAACAATGTCCTGCCTGTGCAGCTTTTCAAAGACTAACTTTTAACATGCAAGAGAGAGTTAGTTTAGTCATGAGGAAAAGTGATTTCATTGCAAGCCTGGCTTTGGGTCTTTGGGGAGCATGGCTCAGCCGTTGCCAAATTACTACCCTGTTCAATGAGACCCTTGTTTCAGTCTCATACCCAAGTTTATCGATTGGGACCTCAGTAGAGAAATTCTATGTCTCACTGTATCTTGGAGAGAGAAAAACATAGAGTCAAAGAAACAGGAATTCTTCACCAAAGCTTTGAGTCTGTGTCAATTCTCTACAAGGAATCAAAGCAGGGGTGCTCTGAATTTCAGCTCTAGGATTGCTCGTCTTGCTGCCACCAAAGCCTCCACGGGCTTATTACCATGAATCATGCATCACTGCCCAGACACCAGCATGATGTTAGAACTCTTGGATGTTAATATTATTTCCAGAAACTAAAATATTTCAAACATTAATATTCTGAGTCAGACACCTACTCACAGATCACCCTTACAAAGAGGAAGACCTTTAAAGACCACCAGTGGTCAGTGGGCTGCACATAGACACACTCCCTCCTCTTCCTCCTGACTCTACCTCTTTGGATTTATCTTCTCAAACATGCTGATGTGAACACCTGTCAGTGCTAAAGCCAATTAAAGAAAGAAAAATAAAAGTCAAGCTATTGAGCCAAACTCAGAAACCAACGCACTTCTTATTAACTTAGGGCTGGCTTAAATTTTGACCCATATAGAGTCTGGAAAGAATTCAGTCAACAATTCCTTTACTTTGGTGAGTTCTGTGGTAAAACTCATAGAAGACAGTATTGCCTCTCTGCTTGAAAAGCAGATTGGAGGGTCTGGAAGCAAATAAGACAGGTCTGAAAGATGTAAGTTAGTGTCACCTGCTGTGTACGAGAGCCAGGAAGCCTGAGTGCTGTTTGTTGAGGAACACTAACCTACTCTTGGAAGGAGATGGACAACAGCCCAAAGTCTAGTAGGGAGCAAAGAAGTACATGTGATGAGATGAATGTTGGGCCATTACACATCCCTAGAACGACTTTGAGAAATGGCCCATTTATCTTGCCTGCTGATTACTAAAGTAATTCCTGTTGTCTTTACGATGGAGGGAATTGTTTTTAGAAATGACACCTAGGAAAGGCTGTCTGATAATCTGATTTCCTGGGCTAACGTAGAAAAATAACTTCCTAATTTTTTTCAAGGACTTCGATGCTTTTAGTTGAGATGTTCGAATTTCTCCCTAGCTCAAAAAATGTTAAGTAAAGACTTCCAGGTGGGGATCCTGGAAGCACAAAGTTGATGGACCCATCCCAGTTCCCAAAATGCAATCAAGGAAGAAAGTGGACCTCAGAAGGCTACTCTTAGAATTGTGCGTAAGGCCATGTCGACCTCACCTTATTAGAGGAGTTTATCGTCTGCTGGAGAGCCCAGGTTTTCATACCACAACCATACTCTCAACAGGCTCATTGCAGTCATCCAACCCACCTGTGCTTGGAGAATCTTGTAGCAGAGCCTTGGTAATCTTCTAAATACAAGGGGAAAAAATTCCACCCTTCCTTTATTTGGGCATCACAGAGACCAATATAATGAGAGAGTACTAAGAGTTACCTGCTCTATTGTTCTCCACTCAACAACCCATGATAAATAGCTCCCCACTGGGTGATACTGTGGATTAATTGTCCATTCTGATTTCTGGGCAGTAGCAGACACAGCAGGGTATCTGATTTTCATCCCTGGTGATATTATATAAATATTTATCTTTTAAAAATATATTTATTTATTTTTGGTTGTATTGGGTCTTTGCTGCTGCACGCGGGCTTTCTCTAGTTGCGGCGAATGGGGGCTACTCTTTGTTGCGGTGCACGAGCTTCTCATTGCAGTGGCTTCTCTTGTTGCGGAGCATGGGCTCTAGGTGCACCGGCTTCAGTAGTTGTGACTCGCAGGCTCTAGAGCACAGGCTCAGTAGTTGTGGTGCATGGGCTTAGTTGCTCCACGGCATGTGGGATCTTCCCGGACCAGGGATCGAACCCATGTCCCCTGCATTGGCAGGTGGATTATTAACCACTGCACCACCAGGGAAGTCCCATAAATAGTTATCTTGATTTATACATGTTCTCAGTTTTGAAAGATAGTTTGACTGTGTCCCCAAGTCTGGTTGATAATTATTGCCTTAGCCCCGTAAGGACACCATATCTCTGGCTTCCATTATTCATTGTTGAAAAATCAGCTGATGTTTTTTCTTTATAGATGAACTGTCTTTTCTCGCTGACTGCTTTTGATATCTTTGTTGCTAATATTCTGCAGTTGACTGTTATTTAGGTATGTGTGGATTATTTTAATTTTGCTTGACTTATGTCATGCCTCTTGAATCATGGATTTTTGTCTTTCATCAGTTGTGGAAAATTATCAGCCATTTCCCTTGAAATATGGCTTCTCTGTTTTCTCTATTCTGCCTTCTGAGGCTTCCATTAGATGTGTATTTGATCTTGTCATTCTATCCTTTATACCTCTTTTATCGCATATTTTCCATTTTCTTATTTACCTGTGCAACATTCTGGATAATTTCTTAAGATATATCTTCCAATTCATTTATCCTGTCTTCAGCTCTATTATATCCATGGTTCATTCCAGTTCTCTTTCAAATCAGGTTTATTATTCTTAATAGTCTCTTGTTGCTTGCTCGTCATTGTGATTCCATCACTTATTTCTTTAAACATTCCGCATAGAGCTAATCTATATTCTTGTCTGACAATTCCAGTATCTTCAGTCATTGGAGGTCTGAATCTGTGGCCATTTCTTCTGCTGACTCCCATTCATGGTGCCTCCTTGTGTGCTTGGTGATCTTTGACCAAGAGCCTATTGCTTGATCTTACTCTGTAGGGAAGCAGGGCCTAAACTGAGTATACCTTCCTCAGAGCAGATTTGAGTGCATTTCTGCTGGAGGGCTCCTGACCCTGGACCACTTTAGCCCCTTTCAAGGGTCCTAGCTCAACTGGGTAGTCTTAGACTCAATTCCCCACCTCCCTGCTGGTATCCAGACCTTAGTATTCAAATGGACATCCACTCTCAAGATAACCCAAACCTGAGCTCCAACACCAACTCATTTGGGGTGAGCAAAGTAGGAGAATGGTCCTTAGAGACTTTGCAACTGCGAGTAATGATTAGTCAAATCCATTCCACCTGCCTTCACCAATCAAGGTTGTCTTAAGACTAGCATCTCCACCAAGCAGCTCCTAGCCTAAACAATAAGATGTTTGCCTGAGTTATTTTCCAGGAACGTGGACTCAGCTGTGTCTAGTTTAAGCGGAGCTGGTTATAACTAGATAGGACCAGCAACCGTCCAATTGGGCATACATGGATGTCAGTGACCTTTTGACATAGGAGGGCTGAAAACTCTACCCTCAGAACCTGCAGAGGTGTGTAGCTTTATTACACCTGTGCAAAACAACAATTACCAAACCTTTTCCCAATCATCTTTCCCCACACTCCCAGACCACCCTGCTTCTTTGTTATCCCATAAATACCCCAAGCCCATTGCTTTCAGGGAAGTGGTTGTGAGATTTGTTCTCCCATCTTCTCCCTTGGCTGCCTTGTAAATAAACCCTCTCTTTGCTGCAGACCTTAGTGTTTCGGCATTTTGGCTTGCTGTGCGTTGGGCAAGATGAAGCTCGTTTGGTAACAACTTCCTCTATGCCTTACAAGCCCAGCAATGCATTCTATTCAGGGTCTAGTTGTGTAGCGGCAGAGTCCAAAAGAGCACCTGGGCTGTCAAGCAGCCAGACGTAGAAATCCTCTGGGTTTTTCCCGCTATATCATATTAGTGGAGAAAATGGCAAGGACTGCAAGCAGTTTGACATTCTCAGTGTCTAAAAACTACCCAGGTAGGGGCTCCCCTGGTGGTGCAGTGGTTGAGAGTCTGCCTGCTAGTGCAGGGGGGACACGGGTTCGAGCCCTAGTCTGGGAGGATCCCACATGCCGCGGAGCAACTAAGCCCGTGAGCCACAACTGCTGAGCCTGTGCGTCTGGAGCCTGTGCTCCACAACAAGAGAGGCCGCGATAGTGAGAGGCCCACGCACCATGATGAAGAGTGGCCCCCACTTGCCACAACTAGAGAAAGCCCTCGCACAGAAACGAAGACCCAGCACAGCCAAAATAAATTTAAAAAATAATAATAATAATTAAAAAAAAAACTACCCAGGTTTTCCTAAGCAGTGTGAAGGGGACTGGGGAGAAAGGAAGAAAGAAAAACAAAACAACGAAACAGGCTAAGTCGCCTGCAGTTTTTCTCTTGCCTGTTGTTCTCTGTACTGTGGTTCAGGGCCATCCTGTGAGGCTAATTCTCAGCTTCTCTGGAGTTCCCTGGTGGTTCAGAGGTTAAGCATAGGCACTTTCACTGCGGGGGCCCGGGTTCAATCCCTGGTCGGGGAACTAAGATCCTGCAAGCTGTACGATGTGGCCAAAAATTTTTTTTAAATAAAAAATAATCTTTAGCTTCTCTGCTTTCCAGACACTCATCCAAGAGGAAGGATGGCCAGTACCTTCTCGAAGTTGCTAACTGGCCGCAATGCCTCTCTGTTATTTGCTACCTTGGGCACCAGTGCCCTGACTACGGGGTACCTGCTGAAACGGCAGAACGTGTGTGCTGAGGCCCGGGAACAACACAGGCTATTCCCTCCAAGGTAAGTCCTCCTGGCTTTAAAACGACACCAAAATGCCAGCCAGAAATATGCTTTCCTCTTCTGAAACTGTCGGCAGAGGCCCCTCTTTTTGCCTCTGAGGGTGACTAAATCAAATGGACTCATTAAGCACAGTGACCTGTGGCAAATCCAGGGATGTGTAGTGTCATCATTCCTGCCCAGAGCTTGAGCTCTAGTGGAATAGTAATAACAGTCGGAGCTAACCTTTGTTGAATATGTGTAGGCATGTTGAGCACTTTATGCAGAGTATTTTATTCCTCTTAGCATCCCTTTGTGATGAAACGGAGGCTTAGGAAAATTAAGTCGTGCCCAAGTTCACACGGCTGGTGCAGCCAAATGTGAACCCAGGGACCTTGATTCCAGACTCATGCCTCACTCATGCTGTACTGCCTTCTGGAAAACGTGATGCGACAGCACTGATTTTAAGTATCAGCTTCTTTGCTTTTTATTTTATTTGTTTTCCGGCCACACAGTGCAGCATGTGGGATCCTAGTTCCCTTACCAGGGCTCAAACCCATGTCCCCTGCAGTGGAAGCGCAGAGTCTTAACCATTGGACCGCCAGGGAAGTCCCTAAGTATCAGCTTTAAAGGACCTTGCAGAAGGGAAGCAGAGAAGTGGCATGAAGATGGACTGTTTTCTCCACCTGGGGACCTTGTCATGGCTGAGACGTCCCACACTGGATAGAGCTGGAGTGGATGCTGACTTTAAGGGATTCCGTATAGGCAGCTGTGCATGAAAGAGACAAGGAAAACCTGAGTTGTTTCTCAGAAACATTTACTGGCTTTCATGAGAATTAGGAACTCTGAGGGAATTACTGGCACCTACCATATACCTCAGGAATTCCTTATGTGAGATTACCTGTGTTTGAGCCTGTGGTGGTCTTGAATCCTCTATTCTTCAATCAGTACATATCCCAGGGTAAGGTGGCAACCCCCCTTTTGATTTCTTTCTATGCATTATTTCAACAGCTATTTACTGAATGCCTGTTTCTATAGGCAGGCACTGTTCTCAACAAAGCAGATAGTCATAGAGTTTGCGTCATAGACAGAGGACAGGTAAATCAATGAATTTCTGTGTAGTTCTACCCACAGGGTTGTTAGCCTCTATCACAGACCTAAGGGACCAAAATGTAGTTGTTGTAATTTACCCAAACTTCTGGGTGTAAAAAAAAAAAGTCTACATACGATTTCAATTTCTTTTCTAATCGTTTCACTCTATTTCCTCTTTACGTAAACATAAGCCACAGTCTGTGGGCTCCTGCTGCCAGCATAATGGACTCCTTAGGCCGGGCCAGGTCCATCCCTCTGGCAGTTCAGGGAACTAGTCTTTAAAATCTGGCTTACTTAAATCATGATCTAGCCAGTTTTCCTCTGCCCACTGGCTGAAGAGAGCCTGGTGGAAGGATGGCTGGCCAGAAACAAAGCTCTTGCATAGGCCCCTTGCCTCAGGGGCTGCTCACTGAATACCCCTCTCCTCCTCCTGCAGCGCAGACTACCCTGATCTGCGCAAACACAACAACTGCATGGCCGAGTGCCTCACGCCGGCCATCTACGCCAAGCTCCGCAACAAGGTGACGCCCAATGGCTACACCCTGGACCAGTGTATCCAGACTGGAGTGGATAACCCCGGCCACCCCTTCATAAAGACCGTGGGCATGGTGGCTGGTGACGAGGAGTCCTATGAGGTAAAACTCTTGGCTGCCGGTTCTGTAGTGTGTGTATGAGGCGTGCTTTGGGTTCTCTCTGTGGGACCAACTTGCTGTTTTCTCAGGAAGGGCGCTCAGGAAGCCAGCTTCAACAGAACAGCTGCAGTGCTCTCTGGAACAGTGAGGTCTACAGCTTCCCAGGGACAGGGTTTCCTTTGCTGCTGCTGTAGTATCCCTCCCCACCGAGGAATGAGTTGCATGACCCAGCTCTCAGAGCTTGTCAAGGGGATGAGTTAGTACAGAAAAAATAAAACCTTTTAATGTTTTTATTGTTTGTGTATTCATGGATAAGGCATTAGGAGATGATGTGTTTGTAGCTGAACTTTATTGAGGCTGGAGGATGGTTCCATGTGTGTTTAGTTTGGGAATTACTGATTACACAGCCCCCTGTAGTCTTACTGAGTTCACTGAGCCTGTTGGAGAAATCCCATGATCTCTGCATCCTCATCCTGGGTCAGAAGCACAGGATGGTTTGCTGATCTGGAGCTCAGCCGCCAGAGCAGCTTCTAAATTACAGTAAAAAAAAAAAAACCTCCAGCCCATCTCCCTCAGGTGTGCCCCCTTTGCACCTTCTGTTGCAGGGAGCTGAAGGTGATTCCCTGGGAAGGCAGCCATCAAGAGGAGGGAGAGGGCCCCCTTGAATAGACTAGGCTAGCAGCTCACTCAGGGACAGCAGTGCCCACTTCTGGGCTCCCAGAGTCCCAGACTAGAGCTGGCTCCCAGGACCCACTCCCCACAGCTCCCAAAGGCGGCACGGTGCTCTGTTTGACTTCTCTGAACCTTATTTTACCTAAAGGATGTTCCTGCAGTTTTTGGTTTTTTAGAAAGTAGATTTCACTTGAGATAGTTTGTGCTGGGGAAGGTCCTCACAGGGTAACAGGTCCCCCTGCTTTGCCTTAATTGCTGCTGTGCACTTTTCTTTCTATGCAGCTGGTTTTCCACAAATTTATTATATTGCTTAAAGTCTAGAACCCGACCATCCCTTTGGACCACAGAACTGCTTAGCTTTGAGCTGGCAGCTTCTTTTATCCCACAAAAGCAAGAGCTTCTGGAGAAAACCCTCAAATTCTTAAACACAGGATTTTCTTGCTCCATCTGATGGCAGTGAACTTGGCAGAATCGCTAGAGAGGAGGTTACTATGACAGAGTTCTGTAGCCCTGCCCTCTCCCAAGGGGCAAGGTGCCTCAAAGAGGTTTCCTCTGGTATATGCGACCTACTAGTACTACTACTATAATTATTATCATTATTATTAACCATCAGTCCGGTCTCACACCTATTTCCTGCATGGTTGCACTGAGAATTTCAGAGAAGGAGGGCATCAGCTTTGGCCCTTAAGATAAATAGGAACAAATGATGAACCAATTCAAGTATTGATAGATGAACCAATTCAAGAGGAAACAGGAGCGTCGTCCCTCCTGCAGGTGTTTGCCGACCTTTTTGACCCTGTCATCAAGCTGCGGCACAATGGCTATGACCCCAGGGTGATGAAGCACCCCACGGATCTGGACGAATCCAAGGTAGGCTCCAGCCACCTCTGTACCTTCCCATGAAGCCAGCACTCCAGAGACCAAGGTAAGGAGAACTGGAGAGAAGGGCCCCTGGGTCAGATGCCCTTGAAAGTTCTGTGATGGCCCTCCCACACCATGCTCCCTAGAGGGCCACTGAGACAGTCAGGAAGGTCCCAAAGTCTGTTTTTCTTACCTCCTACCACCAGCGTAGTGGTGGTCACTGAAGACTTTAGCCTTTTCCAGAACAATTCCTTTTTTCACCCCAAACCTAGCCAGGGTAAAGGACTGCAGACAGCGCTGTGTAAAGTAGCTCCTCCCTTGACTTCCCTCCAAGACCCCTCCCTGCCCCCAGAGTTGCCCGATGTGTCCAGCATGCACACGCGCTCAGTGCCCGGGGGTCCCCTGGTCAGCGGGTTGGAGGCCACTGTGGCCGTGGCGCTGCGGTAACCCCGCACTCTGCTCTGTAGATCACACATGGGCAGTTGGACGAGCGCTACGTGCTGTCATCTCGGGTGCGCACGGGCCGCAGCATCCGCGGGCTGAGCCTGCCGCCCGCCTGCACCCGGGCCGAGCGGAGGGAGGTGGAGAACGTGGCCGTCATGGCCCTGAAGGGCCTCAAGGGGGACCTGGCCGGCCGCTACTACCGGCTGTCCGAGATGACGGAGAAGGACCAGCAGCGGCTCATCGATGTGAGTGACCCCGAACCACGTGGGCTGCCCGGGGCGGGGCTGTGCCGAGAGAGCCCTGACCCGCGCGGGGCGGTCTCCCACGGAGCTCAGACCCCTGCTCTGGTTGGGAGCTTGCTGGGGCTTCAGGCTGGTCAGTCTAAGGAAGGAAAAGCAGGCCTTAAAAGCTTAGGTCAAAAGTGGAGGAGGTCTATGGATAAAGTCTGCCGAGGAAACAATGGGGTGGTGGGTTGCCATTGCTGTGTGGGAGTGAGTGGAGGATCCCCGGGCTTGTTGATAAATAGGAACAGTTGGGTGTGGAAAATCCCGTCTGGGCCTGGAGGATGGTCTCCATTACCACACTCAAAGTCCAGGAAGCTAGGAGCTTCTGGAAAGGGAATTATCCAGGTGGAAGGCCTGCCCTGACTCACATTGGAGCTGGCCTCTGGGGTTCCTGCTGCCTCCATAGGGTCTCCATGGCTTCCCTCTAACACTAGGGTAGGCAAATCTCAAGTCCCTTCCTTTTTTCCCTGTAGCAAAGTTGAAACAGAATGGCATTTTAAGGTAACTTTTAACTCCAAGGAAAAGCGGAAGCAAATTTCTGTCATTTCAGAAGATGTGATGCCACAAAATATGCCCCATTTCCAAACCAGGCGGGCAACTGTGTGGTCTAGAGGCCTCAGTCTCCTGGTCCCCTCCTCTTGTTCTGGTACAGAACAAGCCCTCCTCTGCCTCAAGTAGCCACTTCTGGTTGCCAGGTTAAAGGGCATGCTGTTTCCTGGGCAATGATAGTCCATAAGCCTGGCCTGGCTCAGGTCTCCAACCCCTTCCGCTTAGAGATTGTAGATCTTCCTGTGTCCTCTTTATTTCTGACTTCAGTGTAATATATCCATAGTCATATTCTTACTGTGTACACACAGTATTTTGATCTGATTTTGGTCTGCACGGTAGCATATTGTAGCTAGAGGCATACTTGGGAGTCATGCAGGTCTAGGTTTGCATCTAGGCTCTGCCACTTTCTAGCTGTGATAGGTTTCCTCTCTCTCAATCTGTTTCCTTTTCCTACCAAAGAGAATGATGACCTTTACCTCAGAGTGTTGTGAGGATTAAAGGAAATAAAAGTACATAGCATAGAGCCTGGCACATAGTGACCATTAAATGAATGGTGACTATTTTTATTTACAGATCATTATTTTACATCTCTAATATTTTTTAATGGAAGGAATGATAATAATAAACCAACAATGCTGGTAACATGGAGAATGCAGCTATATACAACACTTTTCAGGATAGCACCCCTCACTCACTGCCCACTCTGCCATTGCATGGGGTTGGTGCTGGTGGGGTAGACACACTCCATAGTGATTAAGGATCTCCATCTGGGCTAAGCCAGCGGTTTTCAACCTTAGCTGTACACTGGAATCACCTGAAAATAACTGATGTCCAGGCTGCTGCACCCAATGACAAGTCGGAATCTCTGAGAGATGGGAACTGGGCATTAGAATATTTTAAGCTCTCAGTTATTATAGTGGGCAGCCAATGCTGAGAAGCACTGCCTGAGAGACCGCAGCCATTATTAGTGAGTTGAAAGTTGATCACCTGACGTTTGCCATTGTGTCTGATCTCATCAGTTTCTTCTTTTTGCTTTGTCCCTTTGGGCCTGCAGGACCACTTTCTATTTGATAAGCCAGTATCCCCTTTACTAACTTGTGCTGGGATGGCCCGTGACTGGCCAGATGCCAGGGGAATCTGGTATGAACATAGCATTTTCACATTTGCATTGTGTGCAGATGTTCTCCTTCAGATCGCTGCTTGTCCTAACCTGAAGTTGCTGTGACCTGCGCTTTACAGCATGCCCAGCTTGAGCTAAATGGAGAAGATAGAGTACTTAGAAATTGGGGGTGGGTGTCTGTGTGTGTGTGTAATATATAAGTATAATGATGTTTCCAAATGTGCGGGAATGTTAGCTGTTTTGCATGAATTGTGCATGAGAAAAAAGACTTTCTTTTTAAGAAAAACTTAGCTTCATATTATTTGACCTCCCAGAGAATCTGTTTCATGACATTAAAACAAAAGAGCAGAAAATGAAAAGTAAATATTGAGGATTTAAGCAAAACTCTACAAGGAAGAGTGACTATTGAGTGTACACATATTTTGTCTTGGCCAAGAGTCCTCAGGCCACTTTGATTCCTAAACCTTGGTAAGTTATTATGACACTATCCGAAGGAGCCCAGATCAAAGTGTTTGGGAGCAGCTGCTCAGTGGGGGTGGATAGGCGGGATCTATACAGCAAACATATGTGAAATCTTCTGCACCCCAAACGTGTTGAGCTGCAGGTAAAATCTTTTTTTAAGTGCCACAAGATTTTGGTTGAATCTATTAGGAGGCAAAACACTCTTGTTGGCGTCAAAGCCAAATGTTATCATGGCTGAATTATTGTCATCCTGGTCTGAGGAATGAGGGAGATTATGTTCTTGTTGGGCGAAAACATGACATCTTTGAGGGTTGGAGTTGGTCTTACTCTTCATTCTGTCAAGGTAACATTATTTTGCAGTACTTGTTCAGGCACAGTTAAGAGATTAGGACCATCTAAGGAAATGAGGAAGGTGAAATGAAGCAATCAAGCTACAGAGGTAATGGGAATTTTCATGTGTTGAAACAAATGTAATTAACACTCAACACAGTATTTCTCTCTTCATTAGGCATAATAATGACAAGACATTTCTCATCTGGATTAATGAGGAAGACCACACCAGGGTAATCTCTATGGAGAAAGGAGGCAATATGAAAAGAGTATTTGAGCGATTCTGTCGTGGACTAAAAGAGGTAAGATGTCATCAGAGAATTCTGAATAGTCACTAAAATAAAATCTCTTTGTTTTTCATTCTTGAAAAAAGATATTATATGGTGACTTCCAAGATGGGGCTAATCTTTTCTAGGGATCATGGCACTCTTTTGGGGCGGGACTTCCAGGGCAGTGCTTCAAAAAATAGATGACTTTTTTTGTTGTTATTAGCAAGTTCCTATGCTTCCCTTCCCAATGCAGGATGGTTTAGAGAAGTCTGTGGATCATTAGTTATTTTCTGATTTCTTTAACAGAGATCTTGGCTGTTCTAAGCATAGAGACAGTATAGGATGCACCTATGTTCATATGTGACCTGACCACAGCCATACTTGATGAGAATTCCTATATTCTCCTACTATGCTCATGTGGAAAAGCATAACAACTGACATTTATTGAGTGTTTAGTATGTGCTAGGTACTGTGTTCAGTGCTTTACATGGTTCGTCTAATTTAATTGGACCATTTTAATATTGTGATAGAAGAAGTTTAATTTTCTATTAAAGAAGTACTGCAGGATGAAAGAACGAAATTTTGCCATTTGCAGCAACATGGATGGACATGGAGGGCATTATGCTAAGAGAAATATCTGACAGAGAAAGATAAAAATACTGTATGATCTCACTTATATATGGAATCTAAAAAAATACAACAAACTAGTGAATCAGACAAAAAAGAAGCAGCCTCACAGCTATAGAGAACTAGTGCTTACCACTGGGAAGACGGCAGTGGGGAGGGGCAGTATAGCGGTGGGGGAAAAAGGGTTATTACGGGATTATATGAAATCATGTGAGTGAAACTTTTGAAAATTGTAAAGAACTATAGAATTTAAAGAATCTTTCATTCAATAAAAATAAATTTTTAAAAAAACTGCAGATAACTTTGCTTTTTCCTTTCCAAAAAAAGAAGTAGTACTATAAATTGACCTAAGTTTTATTCACGGCAAACATGCAGTACACACATCTTTCCCTGGTGTTTGGGATGTGCTGAGTGAATGGATATCTGAGAACTTCGTCATTTGTTCCCTGTCTTAGGTAGAACGCCTAATCCAAGAACGAGGCTGGGAGTTCATGTGGAACGAGCGCCTGGGATACATTCTGACCTGCCCTTCGAACCTCGGCACAGGATTACGGGCTGGTGTCCACGTTAGGATCCCAAAGCTCAGCAAGGTAATGTCATGCAGCCAGTGGCCCTGTTGGGTTCCACCAGGATCAGCTCACCTGGGACTGCTTTGTGGAGGGAAAAACGTCACAGCCCAATTCCTTAACCCTTAGTTTCTGCACTAATGAAAGAAAATGACGAGAAAACGTTGTTTGTCTCAAAAACGCTTGTATCCGTAGGATAAGAGTTTTAACGGGCTGTAAAAAAGGGAAGTGGGTCAAGAACAAGAACTTTATTCTTTTCTTTTAAGTTTTTTTTTATGTGGACCATTTTTAAAGGCTTTATTGAATTTGTTACAATATTACTTCTGTTTTATGTTTTTTGGGTTTTGGGCCCCGAGGCATGTGGGATCCTAGCTCTCCGACCAGGGATCAAACCCACACCCCCTGCGTTGGAAGGCAAAGTCTTAACCACTGGACCACCAGGGAAGTCCCAAGAACAAGAACTTTAAATTCTCCTTCATATAACAAGTCAGGATAGTTAGGCCGGCTGCTCCTCTCTGCTCTCTCTCTCCCAATACAGAGGTTCTCAGACTCGGGCCTGCAGCTAAATCACCTGGAGGCTTGTGGCAACACCTGCAGCACTTGCATTTCTCACAGATTTCCCGGTGATGCTGATGCTGCCGGTCAGGGAACTGCACTTGGAGGGTCACTGCCTTAGAGCGTTGTCCCCTTAGCGTGGTCACAGTCAGGCCTCACGCTCTAACCTGTGGGAAGGCGAGAGAGCACGTGGGAGTGTCCGTGTAAAGATTAAGATCTAGGCCTGGCAGTGGCACCCTTCACTTCTGCTTGTTCCATTAGCAAGAACCTAGCCAGTGGTTACTTCCTCAGCTCTCCTGTGGAAGAAAGGAAAAAGGATTCTGGTGGGCAACTAAGAGTTCTGCCACAGCACACCAAGTGAATCAAATACTTTAAAATAATTTTAGAAAATGTGCTTTTGGCCAAAAAAAAGTATGGTAATATTTGTTATTCAAAATTCCAATGCTAAGAAAATTATTTTTTTTGATTTTTATCGGAGTGTAGTTGCTTTACAATAAGAAAATTATTTGCTATGATTTAATGTCATGATTTTAATTATAGCAGTAACGAGTGTTATATAGATGAATAATAAACTCACCAATGCTGGCATCCAGATGCCAATATAGCAGTATAGAAGTTAATGACAGCTCTGCTACCTTCTACCTGTGTGTCCTTTTAGGCAAGTTAATTCCTCTGAGCCTTATTTTCCTCATCTGTGAAATGGGGGTAAAAGCAATACCTTCTTCATGGGATTGTTGTAAGTTCCAGCACAGGGCCCTGGTACATAGTAAATAAATGCTTAATAAATATTAACTGTTATTACTTCTCATTATGTGTCTTTTCTAAGTGTGCCAAGGATGACAAATCAAGTTTGATTCTTAGGACACTAAGTATTATCCTTTGTCCCAGGATCCGCGATTTTCTAAGATCCTGGAGAACCTGAGACTCCAGAAGCGTGGCACAGGTGGTGTGGACACAGAAGCAGTGGCGGATGTGTATGACATTTCCAACATAGATCGAATTGGCCGATCAGAGGTAACATCTCTCTAACTTTCCGAACGTGAACTACCAAAATCAGCCTGGAGGAAAAGAAGCAAACTCAACAGCCTTTCCTTATTCACAAAATTTGAGACCTCCTCTTTGCCCATTGAGTCCTGAGTCATGTTAGCATTTCATTCTGTAGTACTTGTCCTCCATGCATAAAGGTAAGCATGATGTAAGCTGAGGATGTATAAGCAAGTGAAGGAATTCACAGTGGGACGGTTGTCACCTGCCTGCCCCCGGAGCTGTCCCAGCAATCCTGAGCAGCGGGAGTTCTGTTATGCTAAAGGACAACAGTCTTTCATCACTGAGTCAGAGAACACTGTGCTCTCTCTGAGGAGGATGAAATAGTGGGTTTTCTCTTGATCCCGAATTTCCTTTGGTGAAGGTCACATACTATCATCTTCACGTTGACGTTTTTAGACACTTGATAGTTTGTAAAATTTTATGTTTAGGGCTAAAGATGGCAAATAAGGTATGCATGAGGTATGTGTGAGATTGTGTTCATCAAATAATCCTTAGGATTCTGTGAATACACAGGATAAATGGGATTCATAAACTATAGGTAGACCTGGAGTGATGCATGAGAAAAAGCACAAAGAGCGCATTTAATGAGCATGGAAGCAGAATCCTAAGCAAATCCTGACCTCAGTAAGTCATCCCAGCTTATCTGGATGTGGTCCCATTGAACGTATTGTGCCCATCATTAATTTAAAAGCCGCTTATAAAACTCTTAATAACTCAGTGGCTGGTTATTAAATCTGTGGATTATTGGTGCTCGCTCTTCTTCCCTGCCATCTTTTGCATATTTCATTGCCAGTTGGTACTCCTACCAGTAAACTAAGGAAAGGAAAGGAGAAAACACTCAAAACAATTAAATCAGCTTGAGTGCTCCCAGCTCTGGTAAAGTATTGATACTTGAGGAAGAAGCAGATATAAATACTACACCTTCTGAAATTTGCTGAATATGGTGTAGTGAATAAAGAAAATCTGGGTCCTAGCCCTGTCGGCTTCTAATATTAACTAGATTTTTAATACTGGAAAGCAAAGTACTCATCATTTTTAGAAAACTGTAAGTCAATAAGTGATCATCTATAGGAGCTAGAAAAATTCCCAAAAGTATTAAGAAAAAAATAAAACCACTTGTTCAACCTAACAACCCTGAGATAACCATTGTGAACATTATTCTAAATTGCCTTCCATTCTTACAATTATTCAAAAAATGTTTTTTACAGAATTTAGTATTACAACATATTTGATATAACACAGCTTTTCCCAGTGTATTATAACATGAGCATTTTCCTGTAATTTTATAATTCTTCAAAGAATATAAAATTCTTATTTTATAAATAAGATATATATAAATATTTTATAAATAAAATATAAATATTTAAATAAAAGAAATATAAATATTTTATAAATAAAATTCTTATAAAAGAATTTTTATAATTCTTCAAAACATATTGTTTAATGACAGCATAGTAAAGGTGGTCCATTTTCTACTTAATATCTCCCTGATTATTTGAGATTTTGTTTGACTATCTCTGTACATAACTGTATGACCATCTCTATACATAACTCTAATCACAACTCTGATTAGTTAGTTAGGATATATTTCTAGGAAAGGGATTCCTGGGTTAACGATGAGGGTCCCTTACTTATGACCAAGTTTCCTACCAGAAGATTTATACCAAGAGAGTTCCACAGGCAGTGAATGAGAGACCCATCACCACACCCTCATCAACACTGAGATAGGTCAGTTGGCTAAGTAGAAAATCAGTGTTTCTTTTATTAGTAATGACTAGCTTTCTGGCCCAACCCTTTCATAGGGCTTCAGTTTCCTTATGCATGAAAATAAGTGGGGAGTGTACTAGACTCTGTCATGCCTAAAGTATGTTCAGCTGTAACACTTAACCATCTCTTCCATTATTGCTGTGCATTCTTGAGTTTTATCATGTATTTTAGTGCTGTCTAGAATTAACTAGTAATTCCTTTCTGTCTTAGTTTGGGTCCCTTTAGGAGCAGTGCAAATAATTTATTTGGGAGATGATTCCCAGGGAAAAATTCATAGGTAGATGTCCTCTAGTTTAAGAAAAACCAATATTTGTAAACAAAAGTTCTAACATATATTTTTTTAAAGCAGGAATTTTAAAAAGTATATCTTAGTATGATTCACAGTTTCCTTTAAGTAGCACACTTGCCTGGTACAATACAAGCATTATTTAATTGCCAAACATTTGGGTTTAAACAATTTTCAGAAAGCCGTTCATTGTGTAAATGATAATATCTGAACTATAGCATGTTTAGTACTCAGGTAGCTTAGTGGAAGGTCAGAATTCAGATCCGGGTCAGAGAACATCACAAGGGTGTCACTGTGTAGTTTTACTTTAAGACACACTGTTATAACAGAGATTGATGGGGGAAGAAGTGTCTGAGATGCAAACTAATGGTTTTCATATTTTTAAAAAGTCCTTACACACAAAGCAGTAACTCCATCTTAACTGCAGAAAGATTGAGAGAAACCCTGTAACATCTCCGCTCCCCGTCCCTGGTGATAAACATCAGACACCTCTCCTCCTATAAAACATTAGGGAAATAAAGAGAAGAAATTGTTACAGTCCATGTAACAGGGCAAATTTTCATTTGTCCCAGTATTGTTCCTACGGATCAAAACCTTGCATGTGTCTTCTATGCAAATTAATCTTTCATCTTTTTCACTGTCAAAGGTTGAGCTTGTTCAGATAGTCATCGATGGAGTCAATTACCTGGTGGATTGTGAAAAGAAGTTGGAGAAAGGCCAAGATATTAAGGTGCCACCTCCTTTACCTCAGTTTACCAAGAAGTGAACTTTCCCTTCCCTAATTTATAAATAATCTGTCTGCTGGTATGACAGACATAAAGAAATTTCTACTCTGAGAGTTTCTGTAGACTTGGAAAAATGTAAAACCGTAGGTCCTGTCTATCTTTACAATAAAACTCTCCTTAATATCTTCAGTTTGTTTCTCTGTCTTTTTTTTTTAATGCTACTGAGACGGGCAAACACATCCAATTACAAGTAGTAGGAAGTAAAAATATTTTAGGACAACAATAAAGCTAATATTTGTAAGGCGACTTTCACACAAATGTAGAAACCCTCCAACTATCTAGATGCTACTATAGTCAACCCTTCAACCAATCCCTACAGACACCATTGGAAAAGAGGAACTAATATAATCAATTTTCTGGCAAGTAGAGCAAGAGAAGATTCATTTCTCTTGAACGTGTGGAAATAAAGACTATACAAATGAGGACAAACAGAGACTATAGCAGAGGCTATTTAGGGCTCGCTATAGCAAGGGAATCAGCCACCACCACCTACTTGAATCTGGCAGAAACTCAAAGGCAGGCACAGGAAAGCTTTCTGGTGAAAAAATGGGTATGCTCGGGTGTGATCTGAGCCGGGTGGTAGGCATGGGGAAATTGGAGGCAGACTAACTAGAAGCGGGGTATCCTAGGTAAGTGGTTTGGGAAGCATATTTGGCTTTCTCTGGCTGGTCCTGAACTGGAAGCAGGGGCAAAAATGAGGGGAACTGGGCATCCCTGACCAAAGCCCAATCTCTGGGCTGATTGCTTCAGAGACTGTGGTTTGGCTTCTTGAACTGGTTGCTGCAGAGGTTGTGGGTCAGAGTTCTGTTGTCATGTATGGTCTGGCCATTGTGTATTTGTACATTCAGTCTCTCAAAAGCAATCCAAAGTGTGATGTCTCAAACACTGAAAATGTATTTAGTATAATTTGAAAGCCAAATTCTTCCCTCAGCACACAGATAGTTATCTCTCGAAACTTGTTATCCTCTTCCATCCATCCTGTGGTGTCTGTAACCTGAAGGGGCATATGACAGACGACGTGGCTGCAGCTAATTCTGTTAACTCTAAAAGTGTTCCACATAACAAGAAAGATACTGTTATCTAGAATAATAGGAGTGAGATCAAGTTCTGCATTTTGTGAGTAAATGAGTACTGTAGATGCCACTGTGAAAATACATCACAGCTATAATATAAGCAATTGTCTTCCCTCCTACTATATTGAGAAAAATAAAGTATAAAAAGAATACACTTGTGCTGGTGCTAATAGGCACCATACTAACTTTTGAGTGACAAATTAATGTCTTTGAATTATAGAAGAGGAAGCCACACCCAATATAATTCAGGCCATTGTGCTAAACACCCTGAATGGGATGGGGTGGAGGGCCATTCTACCAACTAATGCCTGTAAACAAAAGAGGGAACAGAACCTCGAGCAGTGACTGGCATTCTGGGGACGAGGGACGGAGGGTTGAGAGGACTGGCATCATGGCCAAGCATGTTGACTCTACAGCCACACTGCTTGAGTACACGTCCCAGCTCTCCCACTATATGACGTTAAGTGATTGACTTAGTCTCTAAGTTCCTGAAGTTCCTTTGTATAAAATGAGAACAATGATAATGCCTCTCTCATAGGGTTGTTTGGAGGATAAAATTAATATTTGAGCACTTAGAAGTGCTCAACACATTTTAAGTACTATGGAAGGGTTTGCATGTTAAATAATAAAAAATGAATCACTATTATAATATGATAATAATCTGTCTTTGACTATCCTTTAAAACCATCCTTTAAGGCAGGGGTCCCTAACCCCCAGGCCATGGACTGGTGTCAGTCTGTAAAAGGCCACTGGTATCGGACTGATACCGGTCCGTGGCCTGTCAGGGACTGGGCCGCACAGCAGGAGGTGAGTGGCAGGTGAGCCAGGGAAGCTTCATCTGTATCTACAGCCGCTCCCCATCACTCTCATTACCGCCTGAGCTCCGCCCCCTGTCAGGTCAGCAGTGGCATTAGATTCTCATAGGAGTGCGAACCCTACTGTGAACTGCACATGCAAGGGATCTAGGTTGCGTGCTCCTTATGAGAATCTAATGCCTGATGATCTGAGGTGGAGCTGAGGTAGTGATGCTAGTGCTGGGGAGCGGCTGCAAATACAGATTATCATTAGCGGAGAGGTTTGACTGCACAGAGACCATAATCAATTGCTTGCAGACTCATATCAAAACCCTATCAGTGAGTGGCAAGTGACAATTAGGCTGCATCTGGTGGCAGGCTTTATAGTGGCAAGTGAGTTGCTGTACTTCAATTGTACAGCTGCATCTGGTGGTAGGTTTTAAGTCAGAATCTGACACTTATTTTTGTCCGCATGTGGCCCACCCGTTATTTTATTTACCACTTCCGTCCACGCCTCTTTCCCGCACTGCACACTTGTCTCAGTCGCAGTTTTGGTAAGCCCGCAAGCTAATCCTAGCCAAATTGAGTAAAAACCAAACGTTGTTGGAGAGCTTCTTTGAAAAGGGGGAAAGACCCAATGATGAGACAGCAGAAGACTCTAAGACTGCCAGCAAAAAGAAAGCTGCATTTAAAAGAAAATAACAAGAGTCCTACTTAAATGATGGTTTCATTGCAACAGGTGATTCACTTTCTCCAAGCCCGCTCTGTATCATATGTGGCGACTGGCTATCCAAAAAAGCTGTAAAACCTTCAAAACTGCTTCGCCACATGGAGACCAAGCACCCTGCCTTAAAGGACAAGGCTTTGGACTTTTTCAAAAGAAAGAAACGTGAACACGAAGAACAGAAGCAATTATCGAAGGCCCACTTCATCAAATGTGTCTGCACTGAAAGCATCATTCTTAGTGGTTAACGGCATTGCTAAAGCTAAGAAGCCCTTTACTATTGGTGACGAGTTGATCCTGCCTGCTGCTGAGGACATCTGTCTTGAACTTTTAGGAGAGGCTGCATGCAGTTCAAAAGGTAGCATGTGTTCCTCTTTCGGCTAGCACCATAACTAGATGAGTTGATGAAATAGCAGAGGATATTGAGGCACAATTGTCAGAGAGGATTAATGAGTCACCGTGGTATGCAATCCAGGTTGACGAGTCTACCAATGTTGACAACAAGGCAAGAGTGCTTGTTTCTGTGCAATATATTTTTCAGGAGGATGTGCATGAGGATATGTTATGTGCACTTTTGTTGCCAACCAACACCACAACTGCAGAACTGTTGAAGTCTTTGAATGATTACACATCAGGAAAACTGACTTGGTCATTTTGTGTTGGTATATGCATGGACGGAGCAGCTGCCATGACTGGATGGCTTTCTTATTTCACTACTTGGGTCAAAGAGGTCGCTTCTGAATGTGAGTCTATGCACTGTGTCATCCCTAGAGAAATGCCGGCTAGCCGAAAAATGTCACCTGAACTTAACAACGTTTGTAGGATGTGTTTAAAATTATCAACCACGTTAAAGTGCATGCCCTTAACTCACATCTGTTCATGCTGCTCTGTGAGGAGATGGATGCAGAGCACACGTCTTCTCTTATACACAGAAGTGAGATGGCTTTCTAAAGGTAGATCACTAGCCAGAGTTTTTGAGTTATGAGAGCCACTCCAGAGATTACTTTTAGAAGAACAGTCACCACTGGCAGCACATTTCGGTGACACAGAATGGGTCACAAAACTTGCTTAGTTGTGTGACACATATCAACCTGCTCAATGAACTCAATCTGTCAGTTCAGGGGAGAAAGACAACTGTGTTCAAGTCGGTAGATAAAGTGGCTGCATTCAAAGCCAAACTGGAATTATGGGAGCGACAAGTGAACATTAGGATTTTTGACATGTTTCAAACAGAGATTTTGAAAGAGACTGAGCCAGTGCCTTCTTTCTCCCAGATGGTGCATGATCACTTATCTCAGCTTTCAAAAGAGATTGAGCATTACTTCCCAACCACAAAAGACCCCCAAACTGGGAAGGAATGGATCTGCAACCCATTTGTGAATAAGCCAGGTGAATTGACTTCGTCGGAGCTAGAAGAGGATCAACTGCTTGAGATCACAAGTGACGGGGGCCTTAAAAGTATGCTTGAGACAATGTCAAATCTCCATACGTTCTGGATTAAAATCAAGGAGGAATATCCTGAGATTGCCACAAAGGCACTGAAAAGCCTGCTTCCATTTCCAACATCCAATCTTTGTGAAGCAGGGTTTTCTGCAGTGACAGCGACCAAAACGAGATCACGGAGGAGACTGGACATAAGCAACACACTTCGGGTCACTGTCTCCCATCACCCCCAGACGGGACCATGTAGTTGCAGGAAAACAAGCTCAGGGCTCCCACTGATTCTGCATTATGGTGAGTTGTATAATTATTTCATTATATATTACAGTGTAATAATAATAGAAATAAAGTGCACAATAAATGTAATGCACTTGAATCATCCCGAAACCATTCCCCTCCCTCCCCAGTCTGTGGAAAAATTGTCTTCCACGAAACTGGTCCCTGGTGCCAAAAAGGTTGGGGACCACTGCTTTATTGTATTACCTGGAATGTACTCATGTGTGACTTTACTCTTTCAGAGCAAGATATTCATAACTAAATGCAGTCATTTAAACAAAGTCTGCAATGGATTCCTCAATACTCAGTCTGGCACCTCAGGTTTTGTTAAAACCTTCCATATTCATCAAATATCCTTCCCTGACAGCTCTTCAATTTTCAGAGCATGGAATAGCACTTAAATTGGATACAGGAATATTCTTTCTCCTCAAACATTGCCGGATATTTGAATGATGTGATCCTCTTTGCAGAAGTTGTGATTTCTTTTGCTACAGGAAAGAAGCACATTGGCGATGTTACAGTGAAAATAAGAGATCTTTTATGTAACAAATGGGTCAATTGAAAGAGATAAAAAGACTTAAATATTAGTTAAATTCTAATTGAATGCCATATCTTTCAGCCAAAGTAGTCACAGCATGCAAAGAGTTCCTGTTTACTAAGGTCTCGTTCAATCAATATTCATTGAGCAATGATGTGAACAAAGCATGGTTTTGTGTCACAAGACTTAAAATTTGCAATATTCCTTGTATCTGGGGCAGAATGCAGCTAGATTAGGCTTTGATGGCTAGGCAACCATTCTGGCTATCTTCCTTGTGTCCTTCTCTTTGACTTCTGTGCTGCCACAGTATGTCTGCTTATGTGGAAATCGCTATGCCCACTTTCTGGAGAGTTTTTATTATAAATGGGTGTTGAATTTTGTCAAAAGCTTTTTCTGCATTTACTGAGATGATCACATGGTTTTTATTCCTTAGTTTGTTAATGTGGTGTGTCACAGTGATTGATTTGTGTATATTGAAGAATCCTTGCATCCCTGGGATAAATCCCACTTGATCATGGTGTTTGATCCTTTTAATGTGTTGTTGGATTCTGTTTGCTAGTATATTTTTGAGGATTTTTGCGTCTATATTCACCAGTGATATTGGTCTGTAATTTTCTTTTTTTGTCGTATCTTTGTCTGGTTTTGGTATCAGGGTGACGGTGGCCTCATAGAAAGAGTGTGGGAGTGTTCCTTCCTCTGCAATTTTTTGGAAGAGTTTGAGAAGGATGGGTGTTAGCTCTTCTCTAAATGTTTGATAGAATTCACCTGTGAAGCCATCTGGTCCTGCGCTCTTGTTTGTTGGAAGATTTTAAATCACAGTTTCAATTTCATTAGTTGTGATTGGTCTGTTCATATTTTCTATTTCTTCCTGGTTCAGTCTTGGAAGGTTATACCTTTCTAAGAATTTGTCCATTTCTTCCAGGTTGTCCATTTTATTGGCATAGAGTTGCTGGTAATAGTCTCTTAGGATGCTTTGTATTTCTGCGGTGTCTGTTGTAACTTTCCCTTTTGCATTTCTAATTTTATTGATTTGAGTCTTCTTGCTCTTTTTCTTGATGAGTCTGGCTAGTGATGTATCAAATTTGTTTATCTTGTCAAAGAACCAGCTTTTAGTTTTATTGATCTTTGCTATTGTTTTCTTTGTTTCTATTTCATTTATTTCTGCTCTGATCTTTATGATTTCTTTCCTTGTACTAACTTTGGGTATTGTTTGTTCTTCTTTTTCTAGTTCCTTTAGGTGTAAGGTTAGATTGTTTATTGGAGATTTTTCCTGTTTCTTGAGGTAGGCTTGTATAGCTATAAACTTCTCTCTTAGAACTGCCTTTGCTGCATCCCATAGGTTTTGGATTGTCATGTTTTCACTGTCATTTGTCTCTAGGTATTTTGTGATTTCCTCTTTGATTTCTTCAGTGATCTCTTCGTTATTTAGTAACGTATTGTTTAGCCTCCATGTGTTTGTGTTTTTAGGTTTTTTTCCCTGTAATTGATTTCTAACCTCATAGCGTTGTGGTCAGAAAAGATGCTTGATATGATTTCAATTTTCTTAAATTTACTGAGGCTTGATTTGTGATCCAAGATGTGATCTATCCTGGAGAATCTTCCGTGTGCACTTGAGAAGAAAGTGTAATCTGCTATTTTTGGATGGAATGTCCTATAAATATCAATTAAATCAATCTGGTCTATTGTGTCATTTAAAGCTTGTGTTTCCTTATTAATTTTCTGTCTGGATGCTCTGTCCATTGGTGTAAGTGAGGTGTTAAAGTCCCCCACTATTACTGTGTTACTGTTGATTTCCTCTTTTATAGCTGTTAGTAGTTGCCTTATGTATTGAGGTGCTCCTATGTTGGGTGCATATATATTTATAATTGTTATATCTTCTTCTTGGATTGATCCCTTGATCACTGTGTAGTGTCCTTCCTTGTCTCTTGTGACATTCTTTATTTTAAAGTCTATTTTATCTGATATGAATATTGCTACTCCAGCCTTCTTTTGATTTCCATTTGCATGGAATATCTTTTTCCATCTCCTCACTTTCAGTCTGTATGTGTCCCTAGGTCTGAAGTGGGTCTCTTGTAGACAGCCTATAGATGGGTCTTGTTTTTGTATCCATTCAGCAAGCCCATGTCTTTTGGTTGGAGGATTTAAGCCATTCACGTTTAAGGTAATTATCGATATGTATGTTCCTATTACCATTTTCTTAATTGTTATGGGTTTGTTTTTTTAGGTCCTTTTCTTCTCTGTGTTTCCCACTTAGAGAAGTTCCTTTAGCATTTGTTGTGAAGCTGGTTTGGTGGTGCTGAATTCTCTTAGCTTTTGCTTGTTTGTAAAGCTTTTGATTTCTCCATCGAATCTGAATGAGCTCCCTGCCGGGTAGAGTAATCTTGGTTGTAGGTTCTTCCCTTTCATCACTTTAAATATATCGTGCCACTCCCTTCTGGCTTGTAGTGTTTCTGCTGAGAAATCAGTGTTAACCTTATGGGAGTTCCTTCTATGTTATTTGTCTTTTCCCTTGCTGCTTTCAATAATTTTTCTTTGTCTTTAATTTTTGTCAATTTGATTACTATGTGTCTTGGCGTGTTTCTCCATGGGTTCATGCTTCCTGGGACTCTCTGCACTTCCTGGACTTGGGTGGCTATTTCCCTTCCCATGTTATGGAAGTTTTCGACTGTAATCTCTTCAAATATTTTCTCAGGTCCTTTCTCTCTGTCTTCTCCTTCTGGGACCTCTAACGCGAATGTTGGTGCATTTAATGTTTTCTCAGAGGTCTCTTAGGCTGTCTTCATTTCTTTTCATTCTTTTTTCTTTACTCTGTTCTGTGGCAGTGAATTCCACCATTCTGTCTTCCAGGTCACTTATCCGTTCTTCTGCATCAGTTATTCTGCTATTGATTCCTTCTAGTGTATTTTTCATTTCAGTTATTGTATTGTTCATCTCTGTTTGTTTGTTCTTTAATTCTTCTAGGTCTTTGTTTAACATTTCTTGCATCTTCTCGATCTTTGCCTCCATTCTTTTTCCGAGGTCCTGGATCATCTCTACTGTCATTATTCTGAATTCTTTTTCTGGAAGGTTGCCTAGCTCCACTTCATTTAGTTGTTTTTCTGCAGTTTTATCTTGTTCCTTCATCTGGTACATAGCCCTCTGCCTTTTCATCTTGTCTATCTTTCTGTGAGTGTGGTTTTTGTTCCACAGGCTGCAGGATTGTAGTTCTTGCTTCTGCTGTCTGCCCTCTGGTGCATGAGGCTATCTAAGAGGCTGTGCAGGTTTCCTGATGGGAGGTTCTGGTGGTGGGTAGAGCTGACTGTTTCTCTGGTGGGCAGAGCTCAGTAAAGCTTTAATCTGCTTGACTGCTCATGGGTGGGGCTGGGGTCCCTTCCTGTTGGTTGTTTGGCCTGAGGCAACCGAACACTGGAGCCTACCTGGGCTTATTGGTGGGGCTAATGGCAGACTCTGGAAGGGCTCACACCAAGGAGTACTTCCCAGAACTTCTGCTGCCAGTGTCCTTGTTCCCACGGTGAGCCTCAGCCACACCCCACCTCTGCAGGAGACCCTCCAACACTAGCAGATAGGTCTGGTTCAGTCTCTCCTGGGGTCACTGCTCCTTCCCCTGGGTTCCCGTGTGCACGCTACTTTGTGTGTGCCCTCCAAGAGTGGAGTCCCTGTTTCCTCCAGTCCTGTCGCAGTCCTGCAATCAAATCCTACTAGCCTTCAAAGTCTGATTCTCTAGGAATTCCTCCTCCCATTGCTGGACCCCCAGGTTGGGAAACCTGATGTGGGGCTCAGAACCTTCACTCCAGTGGGTGGACTTCTGTGGTATAAGTGTTCTCCAGTCTGTGAGTCACCCACCCAGCTGTCATGGGCTTTGATTTTATTGTGATTGCGTCCCTCCTACCGTCTCATTGTGGCTTCTCCTTTGTCTTTGGATATGTGGTATCTTTTTGGTGAGTTCCAGTGTCTTCCTGTCGATGGTTGTTCAGCAGTTAGTTGTGATTCCCGTGCTCTTGCAAGAGGGAGTGAGCACACATCCTTCTACTCCGCCATCTTGAACCAATCTCTATCAGCAATTCTTTCACAAGTGCCCTGATTTGGATCAAGAAATTGTTTTGAGGTCAAAAGATCTGCCTTAAATTCAAGCTCAGCCACTAACCAGGTGTATAACCAAGGACAAATGATTTAACTTAATAGAGTCTTCGTTTCATTTGTAAAATGGAGATAATTTGCCTTACAAAGTTTTTATGATAATTAAATAATATAAGGCAGTGACTTGCATTGTTTTCTTTCACTGTAACCTCTGGGAATAAATATATTTTACATTAGAATCTGGTACCCACATATATGAGTAAGCAAGTGAGTGTGTATGTGTATGTATGTAAAACCCAAATAAAAGTTTCAGGTAATAATAGTTACCTGTACTATGTGAGATGCACTTGATGCTTTTCTATTCTATATTAACTGATTCTCTTTCAGTTTAAAAAAAATTCTGATTGTGATCCTCTAAACTGATGTCACATTTATGGGATGAAATTCACATTTTCAAAGACACAGACCTAGTTACCTGACTCAATAAACATTAAATTCTCTCCTTCCCCCCCCACCCCACCTTCTTTCAGTTCTAAATATTTTGTTCCACTACCTTCTGATTTCCATGGTATTTGGTGATTACCCTTTTCACAATGATGAATCCTCACCTGCTGGTCCCCAGACATAAGAAGTCTTTTATTGCTTTTTGAATGTCAAAAATATTTCATAACAACTTTTAAAAATTTGACATTTAATCATGCCTAATTTTTTTAATGTGAAAGGATACACAGTTGCTATTAATTTTAGTGGAGAAAAACTTTGGTACAAAGTATGCAATATCTACTGTATTTAATCCAATAATCAAGGTAGAAATGAAATAATCACCATCTCTCTACATTAAAAATATTCATTCTTTTTATCATCTGTGTAGGGAACTATACAAGGCTTTAGAATTTTATTGGGGAATAAAACATATCTGAGGGAGCCTCAAAACCCTCAAAAATGAAAAAAAGTAAATTTGCCATCTGACAACTAGAAAAATTTGCACATAATGGAGATTAGCCACCTGGAAGACTAAATCAAAGAACTGCCTGGGATCTAAGACTAAACCAAAGAACTGCAAGACTGGAATCAGATGATTCAGAAAAGGAAGCCAAATTAACTACATTTTACCCTTTTTGCAAAAAGCCTATGTGAAGAGAAGGCAAATGGTTATCATGGAACTTAGAAAAGGGGGATGAAGAGACCACATTTGGTGAAAGTGCCTTTAGCATCATTGGAGAAAGCCCCACTCAGGTGCTACTAACGTCCAAATCCTCTTTAGTTAGTTCCTATGGTGGGGATGGGGTTAGATTGTTTGATCTTCTTGCTTTGGGTCTATATATTCAGAGAGTCACTTATTCTAGTTCCGCGAAAATACTCGTACTAGAGGTCAAGGATTAGAGGTGCCCCATAATTAATTGTGCTTTCAATCTGTAAGCTAAACCTGTATTTGACAATGAGTAAATCTAGTTTGAGAGATGTAATTATGGAATTCTAAGAGGATTTAAGAAGAGGTTTTTCTAAAAAATTAGTTTTATGAAACAGTTACAGTGGAAATGCAAAACCGATATTCATTTACTTTCTAACATATACATGAGACTCCCTACTTTTCAAAAATGCATTTGTCTCATATCTATATTCAGTCTGAAGATCTGAGGAAGAAATGTCATATTTTGGCATCTCCACAAAATCTTTTTTTTTGTTTGCACAGAACTCGGTTGTTAGTATAAAAGCAGCTCTGAAAATAGAAATCTCTTTAAAATAATGTAGGTAAGGTCAAAAAGGAAGATGCTGGGCTCCTGGAATGTAAAAGCTGTGCTGTTGAAGACATGGGCAAACAGGCATAGAGTAGATGTAAATAAAGACATAATTTGTGATCACTCTGCAAACATGGCCTGAATTACTTGGAACTCATCAGTACTGATGAGGCACTAACTGCATTCAGGTGCACTTCAATCAGAACTAGATTATACCATTAAAATTAATGAAGCACTAGAAGACTTTAATGAGTAAAAGAGGGTTGGTTTTAAAGTCTTTTATGCATTTTATTCACATGACAACAATTTGGTTCACAGTGCAATCACAGCTCTCTCTGGTAGACAGGTAAAAAATTTTGGTTATTAAAGGTTTTAAGTAACACATTATGTTCAACATACTCCCTGGCACATCTCTTCAACATTCATTTAAATGGCCTATAGGTTTAGCTTAATTAAAACAGAAGCTGAGTTATCTGTCTTTTGCTGTCCTGTTTTTTTTTTTAAAATAGAAACTAAATAATTGTTCTCTCTCAGATTCCAAATTTTCTCATTATATTGCTGAGATGTCATTTTTCCCTCTTTTAAGCTGCTAGCACTTTTATAAGCCAGTGCGGCCCCTGTTTTTTTAATCTTTTCTAGGAATGTATATATGTGTGTGTATGTGTGTGTGTATATATATATATATATATATATATATATGATGCTTGGCGAGGGAATCTGTGCAGTCAAGCATATATCTTGGTAAAAGATTAATGCTAGTCACAAAGAACAGGTATCTCAAGTTAATGATTTCAGAGTTTCTCTATGTATGGGAAGATGCAAGAATCTGGGTTCATTAAAATTCTTCCTGAGATATACATCTAACTATGTATGGGGCCTGCTTGTCCAAAGCACAGAGCATCCTGTTATGGTCTTAATTTCCTCTCAGAGTGCAGTGTCAGTCAGTGACTGCAGCAGGTTGCGACTTAATCCTTGCAGAATTGGGTGGTGAATAAAAACGCTCTTTGTTTACTCTGGTAATTAAAAGGCAGACATAAGGCAGATTAATAGGAAAAAAATCAAATGTATTACATATGCATGGGAAAATCCTCATAAATATGAAGAATTCTGAAGATGGCAAGATGAGGTATATCTGTTATTCTGGACTAAAGAGAAGTAGGTAAGGGTCTAGGACTTCAGAGGGAAGTGAGGTAATTCACAGGACGGTAAAAAAGAGTTAACGTTTGGTAAACAAATATTTGCTGGGCCATCCAAAGACAATGGGGCACAGAGACGACTTTGATCAAATGGACCTTGCTAGGTTTCTTCCTGTCTACCACTCTTAGTTCATATTTAAAATAGTTGTTATTTATGGTGATAACTCCTTCCTGGGACAAGCTTCCTATATTAAATTCTTTTAGGCAGTATGGGGGATGTTCAAACGGTCTTCTCGAGTATTCTGGGGCTTGCTTGTTTTCAGCTGAAAATAATCAGCATGCCAGAGTGGCACATCTTGGAGCAACCTGCCCTGAGCCCCATCACTGTACATTCGGATCAGTTCTTGAAAGAAATCCCTCTGTTGGTTTGCTGTCCTGCTCCAGGACATGGTTTAGATATCTAAAGCAACATACACCCAATATAAGCAATTTCTATTTGAAAACTTGCTGGTGATTTCCATATTGCGCTGCCTTGGACATACCCGGGCACACCTCCACATTTGCCTTCCTTCATTTACTCCTTGGGGGTATTATTGGCTTACTTTCCTGAATCCTCCACTAGATTACAGATTCTTCTGGGGGTATGGATGGTGCCCAGTTCATCTTCATAGAGCTCACCATCATATACTCACATTTTCCACAATAAATGCAATATGACTGTACATTTTACTAGTCCATAAACGTTTCTTAAAATAGTTGTGGGACCTCTTTTCCCATGATCATTTATTTGCTATGCCATAATTTTTGGAGGGCTAACTTTTTCCTACTATGTGGTATTCTTAAATTAATTATTATTATTTTTTTACCCAGAGACTTATAGGTAGATTACTTATAGTAGTCACTAAATCTGTACTAAATATTTTGGCCATCTGGTTGTGTTCACTTTGGTCTTTTATAAAGTATTACCTTAAATTCGTGCATATATGTGTGTGTGTGATCACACCCTATTTACATGAAGCATTTCAGCTTATTGAAGTGGATGGTTAGATTTTTTCTTTTTTATTGATTCCTCCCCATAACCTCCCAAATCCCTCTTTCCAGTTGTCTGCAACACATTCTATTGTGAGGTTTTCCAAAAATCTCCCAGGAAGAATGACTTTATCTGTAATCTGTACTGCCAGTGTAGTTCCTTCACTTACCACCTTACTAGTGGTTTAGGAGTCTGCATGTCTTACCCTCACAGGCTGTTGGCTGCTTAAAGGCAAGGACTGTCATTTCTATATATTATATCTAGTGTTTAACAAGGTATTGGCAAACAGTAGATACAAAAAAAATGCTTTTTCCTCACCTACCCCATTTTATAGAATTCCATTTGTAACTACAGACCTCTCACTTTTCCCTTGGAAGGGACAATCTAAGGCCCATATCAGGTAGCATTTCCTCAGGCCTAAGGAGGAGGGGAGAAGTACTCACTTCAGAGAAGAGAGCTTGCAAATCTTACCACTTACTTGTAATTTAGGTTTAAGTATTCATTTGAAGCACTTGACACTCTAACCACTAAAATGCTTGATTAGGAACTCAAACTTGAGAGACACACCAGAAGAGGGTGAGATGAGAGTCAGAAGACCACATCATTTTTGTGATTAATGTTTCCAGTGCTACTCTTTCTCATGTTTAAGCAAAGAATATGAAAAAGATTCAAGCGGAAGAACACAAACTTCATATTATTTCTATTCCTTAGCCCTTAGCAACCTCAAGCAACTTCCACTAACAGGTTTCTCCTGTTAGGCACTTCAGATCTTGCTTGTAACTTTACTATTGAGAAAACCAACAATCAAATGAAAAACTAAAAAATAAGGCCATCTCTATGTGCATATCAGGTAATAAAATTCTGTGTCCTATGGCAATCACTTCTCTGACCTGTAAAACAAGATTTTTAAAGGTATGTATTTCTACGAATCTATATGTAATTGGAAATTCTCATGTGCTGTCTCAAAATATCCATGGATTAAAAAAGCTCTTTAATAATGATTTTAAAGGTAATTTATGCTCATTAAGGAACATTTGTAAAAATAATATTTAAAGAAAAAAGGAACTCATAATTCTATTACCCATTGGTGTTATTGTAAGGGCCCTAAAGCAGATTAAAAAAAAAATCAGACAGATTTTTAATAAAGAAGCTGTTAGAATGTCACTGGTCTGGATCTCATTTTTATTTCCAACAGTAGAATCACTAATTCTTTTTCTCTCCTGTGCTATTTTTCTGTATATTTAATGAAGTTCAGCAAGTGTCCAGAGGGTCCTGAGCACTGCATAAAGTACATTTTTCTACATACAACCCTCTTATGTATAGGTCTTCATTGCTTAAGCTCTAAAGGATAAAATACGAACACTTTGATTTGGCATTTTTAAAAAACCCTTTAATTTAGTAAAATCTGGTGCCAGCCCACCTTTTTAGATGCACTAACCCTTCATTCCAAATTACTCTACAGCTAAATAGGTGTTCGAAGCTGCTCGTGCTATGTGACTCAACTTGAGGGCTGGCTCATCCGGGGTGGGTCTTGGGCACTCCTAGCCCTACAGCACCTACTGGTGACTTTAGCCAGGCTGACAAGTGCTTCTTACTCTGAGAGAATCCAGGCAAGAATGAGGATTTAAAATTCTAATGGTAGTGGTTCCAATTCCAGGTGAGATGGAATGAGCACACCTCCACCCTGTCTCCCAGTGAGTCCAGCTATAAAAGATAATGCATACATCAGCTGTTTGAGCACTCTGAAAACTAGTAGCAGGTAAATTAGGGAAGATCAGAATTCAGAGTACCACTGAATCAGTGCTAAATTTACATTCTGGATTTTATCCTGGACATTATGGATGTTATTTTATATATACTCTGAGTTCTGTTTTATTCCTTAGGGAAAAAATTTTTAAGCAGGCAATTAACTTGTGTAGGCTTGGGTTACAGGTTTGCCTCACTTTTTGCCAGTGGAAATTCAAATCTCAGTTTATTCTTTTAGCCTCCAAGTTTGTCTTGTGCATGCGGGTTCAGGGACCACCTTGAGATTTGTGAGGGATACATACACATACATCTACATCTACATCTTCATATACATATATATACGAATACAAAGAGGGCTTCGTGTGGCCCTCTTCCTTCCAGGATCTTCTCCCCTCACTCTCCAGGGATGGCTGTTACATGCTTCTTCCCCTGGTTCCTCCAACCAGAAAGTTGATGGTGGGGTTTCCATTGCAGTTTTAGCTGTTCATGTACTTTGTGACTGTGGCCCACTCTCATGGCAAAGACACAAACACACAAAGGGACACACAATCATGTGCCAATTGCTTCTTCATAGTTTGACTCCCCTCCACAAATGTCTGCTTTTACTGACTCTTCAGAATCCTCAGGTAATTGTTTTTTATATTTTATCCAGAATATATAGTCATCAGGATAAGAGATGGTTTGTAGAAAGCTTATATCATTATAACAAACTACTTTTGTTTGAAACATTAAAATGTACTACCTCTGCAAAAAAAAATTAATATGATTTGAAACAATTGTCAGCTTCTTAAACTGGGCAGTGTTTACATGAACATGTGCTTTATGATTACTTCATATGTCATATACTTTTCTGTATGCATCATACACTTCACAATTTTCTAAAAATGAGGTACTTCAGCCCTTCATAACCAGAACTTCAGTTCCTCACTTAACATTTATCCTCTGGATCATATTGTTTTGAAAATAACACATTTACAGTATTTTAATGATATCTGAATGAAAAAATTTAATAAAAAGATAGTCCATTGAACTGTGAAAGTGAATACATTCTAAAAATAAATAAATAAAGTCTCATATGGGCAAGGCTAACTGAGTAAGTCTATTTTAAAGTGGGTTCAAGCTGGCAAAGAATCCCCTATAGTATTTCAACATAGTGGAGCTCACACCTTTGGACTGAGCTTATGGTTCAAATCCTGACTCTGCCTCTTACTAAATGTGTGACCTTGGATAAGTTACTTTAGCTCTCTGAGCTTGTTTCTTCATTGTAAAGTGGAGAAAATAGTAGTTTCTACCTCTCAGGATACTGGGTGGATTAATGAGTCAATGAATGGAAAGCATTAAGCACAGAGTGCTAGGTACCTATAAAACGTTCAGTGGAAGTTAGCTATAATTAGTACTAATACTTTCTTCTGAATCCCAAAGGATTTCTATGGCTGATTTGCTCAATTTCTAATTTTTATTTGATGCATTTCCACAAAAGCAAATTGAGATCATGTTCCTTCACTACCAGGAATATACAACCTTCTACAGATTAAAATTCAGCACAATACTAAAGACGAGTTTTAGTTGAATGCACCCTCTAGTGGCATACATTATGTGCAAGAACCTGGCATCTACCAAAGAAAACCTCTTTATGAAATGTCAGGTTCTAGGTCGGCACTTAGAGCCTGAAGCCAGCTGGTTAAGAACATGATGGTATGAGTGGCACTCTCACATCTTTTAGGAAGCTCCCTCTCTTCCAGAGCTGGAGGATTTTTAAAAAAAAATCTTTTAAAACTTTCCCCACCGTAAGACCTAGGATATTTGTGATATTTACCATACCAAATTCCAATATTCCTATAGCATTGACTTTAATCTTTCCTCTTAAAATAGAGTCATTTTCTAGCTTACTTTAACAAGCATTGCAAAATACTTATTCTTCATTTAGCTAACAAGCCATACTGAGCATCAACTATGTACCAGGCAATGGGGATACAACAAACAACTTATTACCCAATTCATTATGCAATTACGAATTTGAAAAGCGCCATAAAGAAGTATAGAGTGCCATGACTGTATACTAGGGATCGATCTAGTTTGGGGAGGGGGCTTTGTAAGGCTTACTTGAGGATAAAACGTTAAAAACCTTGAAGGGTGAATAGAAATTAATTGGAAGAAGAGAAGGAGGAGTACCATACAAAGAGAAGAGCATATATAAGGGCTTGGAGATAGCAAGATGCATGTGGCATTTGACAAACTGAGGAGACTCCTATGCATGGAGCTCAAAGAAGAGGCAGAACTTGTGCAGCGTGAGGCTAGAGAAATAGGCAGGGACTTATCTTGTTAATGAGTTTGAACTTCATCCTAAGAACAATGGGAAATTATGGAAGGGTTTAAAGCAGGGAGCAACAATCTGATTTACATTTCAAAAGTTTGCTTCGCTAAGGCACGGAAAATGGATTTGAGGGAGTGCAGCAAGAACGGATGCCTAGATCAGCTGCCAGTAATCCAGGCGAGACATGATGCAAGCTGGAACAAGGGAGGTAGCAGTAGCGATAAAGTGGACAGATATTTAAGAGGTAAAAGGGATCGAGCATGATGATGGGGATGGGAGCAGTTGTCCTGGTGAACTGAGTGGATTGCCAATTTTTCCACCAAGCACAAATGCTGGTGGTAGCTGGGTTTTTTTTGTTGGGGGGCGCGGGGGGAGGGGTGGCTAGTTGAGATAAAGAGTTGCTCAGGAGACTACAATTTCTCTCTTAAAGGAGAACGTCTTTGGCTCCACAGGGTGGTATTTCAATTGAACGCTGAACTAGCATTGGGCAGGACTATGGGGCACCGCCCTTCACCTAGTAGGGCCCCAAATGTCCTTTTTTACACTTCTATCACAGTGATCCATTCCCACTGCGCTAATAGTTTTACTTTACTTCGGATAGAAAAACGTAACTCCCTCCCGCCGCCAATCCCAAGAAATATTTGCTTTATCTTTCGAAGTCCAGTACAAAGATCATTTCTCAGGGAAGTCTTTCGGGCCTTTCCCACCCCACGGATCCTTCCATCCATCTCGCCCACTATGCTGTGCGTTCCATACAGCACAGATTGCGCACTCTCAACTTCGCGTCTCCGGGGTCCAGAGCGGGGCCCTTCAAACACTGCGAGCTTCACATTTTCTAATTAGCCACATTTACTGGCGCTGAGAGACAGCATAGCGCCTGACAGCCGCACCTCAGCGTGTGAACCAATTGCCCCCCGGAAGTGACGCGCTGTCAGGGATGACGTGCTTCCGCTCCCGACTGTCGCGCCGCCGCAGCGTGACGGGTTTCTCTGGCCTGCCAACTCTGCTGCTCTGGAGGATTCGTGCGTGGTAAGAAGCTGCGCGTGGGGGAGTAAGGTCGTGGGACCCCCCTCTTTCGTTCCCTGGGACGTGGCGGGAGGGCGGAGGGAGTGGCAGCTAGGTCCCCGAGGGCCCCCAGCGCCAGGTGGGGCTGAAGCACCGGGCTCCGCGGCGGGACCAGGCCGCCGGTGACGGGACCCGCCTCAGCTGTAGGAGGTTGGCCGCTTGGGCCGGCGCAGGCCAGCCCCACTGGGACCCGTCGGGTCGAATGGATCCGGCCGACCGGGTACTCAGAGCTTCCCCTGTTCCATGTACTCAGGGGAAGGATAACCTTTCTCCTTTTGAACAGCTCCAGTCCCCACTGTGACAGTCACAGGATCTGCAGCGACGAGTGCGCGCGCGTGGTGTAAAGTGGCGTGCACAGCACCACACCTGTTTATTGGCTCCGCCCCGCAGCTTGTGCTGAAGGGATGTCGTGGCAGGAACTGAGGTTTTCCGCACGGGATGCTGCCCTAAAAGAGGGGCGTCTTAATAACTGAAAATTATTTGAAACAGCTGGGCTGGAAGTAGCTTACGCTCTGATTAATAAAAGGAAGACTCGGTATTATCACGTGACTGCAAACACATGTTTTGCTTATCAATCTGCCGGAAAGAGTTGTCATGACAGACTTCAGGTCAAAGGACAGGAGTTGTGTATACTTACTAATTTGCTGTGCAAATTATTTGCGATGAAATGGCAGACTAAGCAAGAAGATTGGAAGAAAGTAGACCTGGGACTTAGAGATAGGAAAATAAACCGCTAAGAAAACTGCAGAATTTGGGAAAAGTAACTTCATTTACTATTACTATGTGATTTAATTTTGGAAGTAATTTGGTTTCTTAATGAATTGTTTTCCAGTTTGAAGCAAGTATTTATATCCTTGTGTTTTTTGTTGTTGCTGTTTGTTTTCTTACTGGTGTGGTAGCAAGGGCTAGATTTACATTACAGGCATATCTCTGCAGCATGTTATAGAATTAAATATACAGATATATAAATTAAGTTAAAAAGTGTTTTAATAATTAAAACTGTAACATATGGGTACAGGTTATATAGTGATATAGCATGTATCTTTTTTTTCATTTTTTAATTTGAGATGGTGACTAACTGGCCATGCTTGTCTTAAAGACGGATAAACATCTGATGAAGCCATGACCAGGTGGGCACGAGTTACTACCACACAGAACAAAAGACCCTTCCCTGCAACATCATGGGAGGACATGAAGAAGGGGTCCTTTGAGGGAAAAAGCCAAAACCTACCAAAGAGTAAACAACTTGAAGCCGATAGTCTGTGCCTTAAAAATCATGCACCCCAAGCAAAACACAAAAAGAATAAAAAGAAAAAGGAGTATTTAAATGAAGATGTGAATGGATTCATGGAATATCTAAGGCAAAACTCACAGATGGTTCGCAATGGGGAGATGATAGCAGCAGACAGTCAGGAAGTCAGGGAAGAAATTGCAGTTGCTTTAAAGAAAGATAGTCGCCGGGAAGGAAGACGATTAAAAAGACAAGCAGCAAAGAAAAATGCAATGGTAAGATTATCACTTCTACTAAAATGTTACTTTGTATGGCTAGAAACTATTATTCATACACTCAGATACGTATTTTAGCAGAGTCTGATTGTGGTTATGTACTAGACTTATATGGCATCTTTTTGAGGGCTAGTAATGACAGTAGGACTTTTTTTGAACACCTTCTCTATGCTAGACACTTGATGTACTGATTAATTATCACAACATACAAAGATGGTGGCATTATTTCCATGTTTTGGGTAGAAAACACTGGTGTGCAGCTAGGTTAAGTATCTTGCTGAAAGCCACTTAGCAAGTAGCAGAGGAGAAATTCAAACCCAGGAAAAGGTGTTAATATTTGATTACTTAGAATCATGGTTGGCACTTTATAAGTATATGCGTTATTAAATAAATGTGAACCTAAATGAGCTACTAACTCTATGTAGTTCAGCCAAAAGAAAAAAAGAAGATATTTAAACCCAGAGTCTGACTTTAAGACCTATGTTCTCACCCCTTCCAGTAGCCCTTTCTCAAACAGCCATTTTTAAAAAAGATCAAAATAAGGGGGAAGGTTAAGTACAACAGGTTAGATATGTGTGGTTCCCATTAGTTGGAAAGGATGTCTCCTTTTATCTTTATCCATGAAAAACTGATTGCACAGGAAGGAGATCTAATAAGAATCCTACTGGTTAGTAACAGAGCAGAGTAATAGCAGAGTTAAAACTCCTTGAGACTCTCCCTAGTCATTGCTCCCTCCTTCCCCATGTTACACTGAGAGGAGTGCTGGGGGCTACAGGTTTATTTCCGTGGTGCCAAGACCTAGATTTTAAACTGTGTCAGACACAGGAAATGAAATACTTGGTATAATTCTTTCCCTTCTCTAGCAAAGGATTCTTCTAGCAGGATACTACATAAGAATCAGGATTTGTTGCTATTTTACAGTTTTATTTTTTATCAGAATTACTACATGTAGAGCACTGTTTGCACCAGTGTAGATTTGAAATGTTACAGCCTCCATAAATGTGGCTTCTGGCTATTTGCAGGATTAGTTTTATGCGGTGTCATATTTAAAGATTCTTTTGTGGAGATAATACTGATAAAATGTTCCTTATGGATAAATTGGGATAGAAAAGATAATCATTTCTTTTTGGATCAAGATAGTTTTGTTTAAATTATACAATTTTCAAATATTTTAAAATCAAGTTAATTTAATGTAAGGATAATGTAAAGATAATTTCATTGACATAGGCAGTGTGGTGAATTGCATACTTTTGGAAAAAGTTTAGTATTGTGACCTTTTAAGAGAAGTTTTATGTTTTTAATTAAGGGGAAGGACATTGTTTTTCCAAAAAAAAAAAAAAAGGAATTCTTTATATTAAAGCATGTGCTTTAAATAGTATATGGCTTGTTGAGACCCTTCAACTAATTTTCTTGTTTTTCTTTTTAATACCTCAGACTAAGCAGACTAAGCATCAGTTCTATTGTTAATAAGTTGACATCTAGAAATTTACCAGTCCACTCTCCACAATCCCATCTACATTAAATTTAAGGATCATTCAAAAAGTTTGTATTTGGTGAAGATTAGGTTTTACAGATAAAACCCCAGTCAGTAAGCTGTCAGGTTACTAGAGACAACTTTGACTTCACCAAGAATACAAGACTTCTTATGTTGGTGATCCAGTTTTGGGTAGTAACTTTTCCTGCAGTTGTAGAATAAATGAATTCTCTTTGTTTGCACTAGCTCATTTTAAATGTAAAAGTTAATAAAGACTAAAGGGACTCATTCTTTTCCAGTATGTTATTAAACAGGAAAAAAAGAAAGTGAGGGCATAGTTGCAAAATATTATTTTGCCTACTGAATTTGCTTTTTAAAAACCTTGTGCTTATTTTGAAAAAAAATTAAATGATGAAATATTTGTTATCCAAAAAATGTACCTTTTTCCAGTTTAAATAAAATACTTTAGCTCTCTACCGTCTTTGATTATGACTGATATTCTCATTCATTGCGGCGAAAAATATCCTGCAAATTGCTAGGTAGTGTGTAAAGAAACCAAACCATTGTTCAGTGTTAGGCTGGAGCCAAATAATTCATCTTAGAATTATACCTTGAAAATGTGCATATATTCTAAAATGAAACATCTATCTATTTATGAATACTAAGGAATATGTATGAAAGATATAAAAATTTAAGTATACATTTTGGTATGAAATATATCTTATGATTCAAATCATAATTTCAATGGAATCACTTGACCCAAATTCATTCAATTATGTGAACTTTAAAAGTGAAAGTATTAATTTTGAGTGATAATTTTTATGGTCATTGTCCATCTCCTCCAGAAAACTCGGTGTTTCTAGGTACAGACATCCCCATTAATGAATTGAATAGTCCATATTTGCTTAATTCATTTAAGCAATTACCTCCTACAAAGACATTTATAACTTGTGTCTGAGACTGAGATATTGATGGATTGAGGGTTTTCAAAAGCACTGAAACTCTCTGATGGAAATGACATTTCTTATGGTTTAGGAATATGTGAAACACTTTTTTCTACAGATAAAATACTGAGATTTCAAAAAAAGAACTAGATAACTTTAAAATGAGGAATGTTTTAAAGACATTTTTGATGACTAGAATTAATAAAGCCAGTGTAGTGTTGCAGTGTGGAAACTCACATTTTTGTTTTCCTAGGTATGTTTCCTTTGTAGAAAACCTGGCCATGGGATTGCAGATTGCCCAGCTGCCCTTGAGAATCAAGAAATGGGCACTGGAATATGTTACCGGTGTGGATCCACAGAGCATGAAATAACCAAGTGCAAGGCTAAAGTAGACCCAGCTTTTGGTATTAATGTATCTTTTTTAATATCAGTTTTTTATTTGGTTAATGGGGAAAGTGGCCAGTAAGTAGCCAACTTGTTTTTTCATTGTTGACAGGGTTTGTTATGAGTGTGTCACTTAATATTTTGAAATCAAATGAGATTAAACTTTAAATCATGTAAAAACAAATATGTTTTTAAACACTCTGAGAATACAGTGTTTTAAAATAATATGAATTACATGATGTGTGTGTGTGTATGTGTATATATATATATATATATATATATATATATATATATATATATATATAAAACTAACTTAACAGGAACTGTTGATTGTTACAGGTGAATTTCCTTTTGCAAAATGTTTTGTTTGTGGGGAAATGGGACATCTGTCCAGATCTTGTCCTGATAATCCCAAAGGACTCTATGCTGATGGTGAGTACTTTTACTCTTATGTCGAAAATGGTGAGTCATCATGCAGTTGTGATTTAGTTTATACTTAAACTTACTCAAGAATTATTTAAAAACTAAATTTATTTAGTTTTTAAATAAATTCTTGAGTAAGTAGCAAAATCTTGAGAATTTCATTATCTTTATCAAGCACTATTCTATGTACTAGACTTTTTGTGTAATGTAACTTGGTATTATTTTTAATACATCAAATCAGAAAAAACTGACATGTATATTTAAAAATATCTGTGCTTGCTTCAGCATCATTTGTGAGAGTATAAGTATCTACTTTTAAACATAACAGAAGCAAAGGGATAATTTCTCAAACTAGGAGAAGATTTAAAAAATAGTGTTGTGAATTTAATCTCAGTCTAGCATACCATTTTGGGTAGAAGGGTTGGTACACACTATTCATATTTGTAGTAACTTTTGTTTTTGAATGTTTTCCTTAGTTAGTTGTCTGGCATGGGAATCAAGTAACTTTCTTAACTTTAGCTCAACTAATGGCTTAAGGTGCCCACAGTAAAGTCTGTGATGTTTAAAGCTTTAAGGAGGAGGTTGTCATCTGTTAATGTGAGTCATTTGTTAATGTGATGCTGGTACCATCAGGTTCTAGAAACCTTGTGTTGTGACTGGGTCCCCTTGCAGAAGTCCAGTGAAAAAGCATAGCTTTGGAGTTAGACCAGTTATAGCCTCAGCACTACCACTCACTAACTGTGGGACTTTGGCCAAGTTAACTTCTCTCTTCTCAGTTTCCTTACCTGTAAAATGGAGATGAGAAAATTGTATTTCATTGATTCTAAAATGCACATTTTGTTCACATTTTAGTATCTCTGAACTCATTGTATCTTACTATTGGGGCGTGTCACATAATTGGAAGTTTTTTTTTCCAGAGAGCAATGTAAAATAATGATACATCTTATAATCAGTGGTATCTTAGATTTGATGAATTATGGTATTTTACCTTGAAGAGTTATGAGGATTAAAATATATTATTCAAGTGCCTCTTCTATTTCACTATGGCATCTACAATAGTAAAGAGTCCTGGACCTGGAAGATGCTCAAAAGTGCCTTTCAGTTTTGAACTTAAGAAACAGGTCATATAATATGACTAGTGAGCAAAGATGCCTTTGTATGGTCAACCAAAATGACTAGATATAAAAAAGTGCAGCAAGGGGAGTAGGTCACATAGAAGTGAGAATTCATCCTATTAGGATCATTTTTCTGAGTGAGTCACTTAACATTATGAGCATGATCGTGATAATGCTTGACCGTTAAGCAATAGTGTTCGACCATTCAGTGAAGACTCATTTTAGAAACCAAATGTGTTGTAATTCACAGTCCTGGAATGTTGCTTAAAGAAGGGCAATAGGCATTTTTACTCGAGTTAGGATGCCTGGCAGATAGAAGGTACTGAAACAAAAGTTAATTTCATTCCTTTTGTAATTGCTCACCCCTATCTGACCTGTACAGCAGAGCAGTGGTTCCTAACCCTTTGAGGACCTCATAGCACCTCATGGTTAAACATTCTGATCATTAAAGAATCTGATTAAAAACTGTGGGCATTCTCCTCAAAAAACGCATCTGCCCACAGATTTTTCAGAGTTCACAAACCCTTCCCTTTCTAACCGTGGTTAAGATCTAGGCTTCTGTGCAGTGGCTCTTGGACACTCCAGAGGACACGTACCTTCCGTCATATCTCACTTCTTTTTCCCACATATGCCCTGAAGGCCAGGGGCAAGAAATGGTGGGTAGGTACAGTTTAGTGCTCTTTGAAGTCAAGAGGAATGGAGAATGGACTTAGTAGGAGTAAGTTCCTGGCTCCAGCTACCTTTGCAACTAACAAGGTTGTGAGGACCAAATAAGATATGAAAGTGCTTTGAGACCTTAAAAGCCCTAGGTAAGTATTAGAGGTTTTCAATTACTCTGTTCTTTTTATAGGTGGTTGCTGCAGACTTTGTGGCTCTGTGGAACATCTTAAGAAAGATTGCCCCAAAAGTCAGAATTCAGGTGAGATCTCTGGGCCTCCATTTAGAAGGGGTGAGATTAGTATTCCTCTGTGTTTTTGCTGGATTTTGTTATTAATAACTTGTTGATGTACAACTGATTTTAAGGCTGCCTGGTTTCCTACTGCAGTAATGACTTCATCGTTTCTTTATCAGCAGTACTAACTGAGCATCAGCTGCTGTTCTCAGGTGGGAAAAAAGATGACCAGTAAGCCCCAGAGGACCCTGATTTTATAAAGCATCTTATTCATAAATATTTTTATTTGCTAACCCATGTATTTAATAATAGAGCCAATTCTGTCACTTGAAGAAAAGTATGAGAAAAGTATTTCTCACTAAGAGAAAATAAGAAATTTGAGAATAACTTACAGTATTCTTATGATTGAGTATCCTCATGTATGCTGTGAAACCAAAAGGATTCAGTTAGTTGCAAAAACTGCCGAAAATATTAAAATTGTGTTATCTACACAGCATCTGGCCAGTTATATTTTCTTCCCAGTGAAATACTACCCTCGGTCATCGAAAACTTCATAAATGTTCACCAAACCTAAGGCAGATTTTTTTGGGATGTGGAGACCATTATTACATTAGTTTACCTAGCTTAAAATGATGATAATCCTGAGTGAAAGAAAGCAAGACAGTAGGATAGCCCACTAGTGCTTCTTGGGGAAAAAGCACATTTCTATTTATATCATATAGTCATAGTACCACACAAATAAGTCTGCCCATTCTTAATTCCTACCCCTAGCATTTGAATCTGAAAACCAAGAGTTCTTGTTTACAATCTTGTCTAGAAGAAGATAGTCTTTACTACACTGTAGGCAGTGAGATTGAAATGATGAAGTGGAATTTGAATTCTCCCTCCTGGGAGGATTGCCTCTTCCCAAATGACAAGACTGACAAGCAGATGTTGTATAATTTCACAGGTGGAATCTTGTTCATTTGAAACTGATGCTTCATAAGTCTTGCTGTTTACAGACTCTTGGAATTCATTGACTCTATAATGATGAACTCTGGGAAAGAATGAAAGAGCTTTCTCATCAATTTGTGCATTGCAAAGCAGTTGATGCATTTCCCTAATTGGGATGAGAAATTGCCTGTGGTACTCTGAAATCAAGGGTTATAATCAATTACAGAATTGCTCACTTTCCTTTAGTGATGGAGTCTTCTCTCTTTGTGATTATTCATGTCAAAACTAGTTCCTTTGCTAAACCAATACCAGTCTAGGTGATGTATTTGATGACTGTTTCTCTTACATTCGGACTTTTCTGTGTCTTTACAGATCGAATGGTCACGGTTGGTCGCTGGGCAAAGGGAATGAGTGCGGACTATGAAGACATTTTGGATGTGCCTAAACCACAGAAACCCAAAACAAAGATGCCTAAAGTTGTTAATTTTTGATTAGTGCTATCGTTTGTTAGCACCTCATTGTTAAACATTCTGAACTGGGCCTACTTCGTAAGTTGGAGCTGGACTCTCCCTTGGAGTCCTGTATTGTAGATATCAGTATAATCTAGGTGTGGTCAAACCAGTTCCTGAGTTCTGTCCATCAGGGAGCACTACTACAGTTGTTTGGAGAAAATCACTGAAAAAAAGTATAATACGTTCAAAATGGATTTTCTAAAAGAATATATTTTTAACCAACAGAACTTAGGTGTAACTAAGTGGTTATATACCTGATTGTAACAATCATCTTTTTCTAAAAACAAAATTATGCATTAATATGAACTATCCCTAAACATGGGGTACCTGCTTTGCATTTGGAAATGAATTTTTGTTATATTGTTTTCTTGGCTCAAAGCATCAATTTATTGTTATATTAGAAATTAATTTATAATTGCCACAAAATCTGTATTTTAAAAGTATTTAATAAAAACTCACTTGCTATTTACTTATTTTTCTGAATACCTAATTTTGGATTGAATGAGCCATTGTCCATTAATGTCCATGTAACAATCCCTTTGGAAACACAGTCTTTATGAATCCTAGATGAGCTTAATTTTTATTAATTTTTATTTTAGTTTTGACATAAAGAACAAATTAATGAGGTTAAAATAGAAGAGTATCTCAACTTAACAGCAGCTCTTTCTTTGCCCCTGATTTTCAAGAGAGAAATTCTAGCCAAAATTCAGTTTGTGCTATTTAACCAGAATGATGATGGCACATAACAGATTGTCTGTCAAACTTAATAGCATTTTGTTCACGTTTTAGATGAGTCAGGATGAGATGCAAGCATCATCATCATCAAAACAGAGTTAGAACACTAATCAGAGACCCATTAGCTTCTTTGTTTGATTTGATGAATACATGCATACTTAATACATATATTTCACAAGGCTTAAGCCTCCCATTGTACTGTATAATGGAATGACTGTTGGATTGTGTGTTTCATTTGGAATTTTACCTGATTGGATACATTTGTAATGAAAGGAAACAGCTGTGATTAGTTACTGATGTTTCAAAAGCAAAATATTTACCAAATAAGAAAAGGAACACTTTTCTGTTTTAATGTCTGTACCTCTGAACATTTCTAATCTTAATAGGAGCTGTTCTTTTTTTTTTTTCAGTGACAGGAAAATATGAACAGACTATGGCTCAGCATCCCAGAACTTAAGGAAATGAGTGCCATTTAAAAGGAATGGTACAAGTCATGCAGCTGGAAAAGGACAGCAGTGCTGCCCTGGTCATTTAGTCTGAACACACCCAGATTTATTTCACCTGTCCTATCAGGAGCAAAAGGCTCTGGAAAGTCAAAAACCTGTCAGCTGCAAGTTAAGTCTAATGTTTTTTATGTAGTCTTCAATGCAGGGATGTCCATTTTGTCTTCTTTGGGGTTACTTTGTTTGCATTTTAATGGTCTATAAAGTAGACAGTGAAATCATTGGAAATAAATTGCAGGTGCTGAATGTAACATTGGCAAACTATGTGGACGCTTTGTTAAAGAAGCTCACCAGAGACAGAAATTCTGACATCCTGAGAGATTGTGTATTGCTTGATGTTGGTTATTTTCTTAACTAAGAATGCCAAAAGAAGAAGGCACACATTTACTTTATTCATTATATATTTTCCAAGGACCTACTATGTTCCTGGTACTCTTTCAGGCACTTGAGATTGTGGCAGTGAATAAGACAAACAAGGCCACATGCATTCTGCTGGGGCTGAAGAATGGAGAGGAGACTTAGGAACAAAAAATACATATCAGAAATATCAGTAAAAATAATATCAGAGAGGGATATTTTATACATTTTATAAATATTTTGTTGAATCCCCTAAGACTTAGTGGTTAGCACTCTTTTCTTCCTTTAGTCCTTTGGAAATGTCATCTCTCTTTACAAGCTTATCTTTCACTTTTCCGTGGCTGACTCCTAAATCTCCATCTTGCCCTAAAATCCCTGGTTTCGGTTCTGTCTTCTCACCTGCCTGCTGGACATTCTTACTTGGATGTTGCACTAACACCTCAAACTCATAATAGCTTTAAATCTCATCACTTCCCCTGAGGGAAAAAATGGGCTAATTCCCTTTGTCTCCATTTTATTCAGTACAATTATATTCCAAGCCTGTAGGCTCGCATCTCAAGTTACGCTTTTCTTGACATTCTCCCCACCACATCCCAGAGTCAACCCTCTCTCACTTCGTTCAGGCGTCTGCTTATAATCTGCCTAATAGAGAGTCTTTTATGACCAGCCTTATAGGAAATAGCTTTTTCCTCATCCCAATAACTTTTCATTCTCTTGCTGTCTAAATTTTCTCCATAATTTATGTCCCTACATAACACTATTTGTCCCCTCTCCACCGGATTATAGGTTACATGAGGGCAGGAATTTTGTCTTAACTCATCCTCAGAAGTGCTTGGTGCATACAGAGCATTCATACTGTTGAATGAATGAGTGAATTAAATGAATATGTGATAGAATTAACACACAGATGATACAAGAGGCTGGGTAGCTACTTCAGATTGGATAATCAGGGGAAGCCCTCTGAGAGGAAGACTTTTAAGCTGAAATCTGGATGACAAGAAGAAATCTGTTGTGAAGATAATGAGGAAGAGCGTTTAGGGAGAGAAAATAGTCAAAGCCATGAGCTTGCCATATTTGAGGGGCAGAAAGAAGATGTGATCTTTTTGACTGGCTTCCTTCACTTAGCATGTTTTCAAGGTTCATTTGTAATGTTACATTGTATAGTACACAGGGAGGTATTAGGGAGAAAGCCTTGGATATCTTGATGTGAGGTAATAAGTAAATGCAATGATACTGAGGAAGGAGCCTGCCTGGTATAGTTGGAAAACAGCAAAGAGGCGAATATGGTTGGAAAAGAGAGGGATAAACTAGTAGAAGATCAGAGAGTTAACAGGGGTCCTATCTTACAGCCTCTACCAGTTTCTGCCACATAAAAACCACAAACTCTCAGAAGCATACACGAATAAGCGGTTATTTAGCTCATGCCTATGAGTCAGATCTAGACTGGGCTTATCTGGACAGCTCTGCGCATCTCATTTGGGCTTGCTCACATCCATAAGAAGTTTGGTTTGGGGTCAGCTGATCTAAGCTAGACTCAGATGAAGAAGCTCTATTGCATGTGTCTCTCTTCCTTTTCCTGGGACCAGCAGGCTAGCCCTGACATGTTTTTCTGAGGACAATGGCAGAGATGTAAGAGGGCAGGTCCACTTGCAAAACCATTTTCAAGCCTTTGGTTGCATCATGTCTGTTGATGAGTCACACAATCGAGCTCAGAGATAAGAGGTAGAACAGCGCTCCATTCGTGGAGGTGGGGATGGTGGTGAGGGAGTGAATACTTCTGAAAAATAATCCAACGTACCACAACATACCCCAGACCATTATAAAGCTTTGGCTTTCACTCTGTGATATGCAAAATTTTTCACATGTTTGGGGAGAAATGTGACATGATCTGATTGCCGAGTTGAGAGCAGAGTGAAGGGAGGAGTAAGGATAAAAGCAGGTTATAATTCAGGTGAGAGAAGATGGTGTGAATGAGGGTGGTTGTGGTGGAGTTGTTAGAAGGGGTCAGGTTCTGATTATGTTGATATCTTTAACATAGAGCTAATAAGATTTCCTGAAGGAAGGAGAATTTATGGAGGGAAAGGTGGCAGAATTAAGAGATCTATTTTGGAAATGTGGACTTTGAGATGACGATTATCATAGTGGAAATGTCAGATAAGTAGTTAGATATACAAGTGTGGAGTTCAGGAGAGTTTAGGGCTTGAGACACAGATTTGGGAGTTATTGGCAAGTAGATGTCTTTTAAAACCCAGAGGCTGGGTGGACTCACTGAGGAATGGAGATAGAGGAGAAGAGGCCAAGAACAGAGCCCTGGGTAGTCTAATATTTAGAGGTCTGGTGGAGGAGGAAGAACTTCAAGAGGATTTAAAAGTGTGACTGGTCACACAGGAGGAAATCCAAGAGTGTGACATCATGGAAGCCAAGCGGAGACAATGCTGCAAAAAGGAACTAGTCAACTTTGTTAATGCTGCTCAGAGGCTAAATAAGCTAAGAACAGGTCCATTAGTGTGGCAATGAGAGGTCTTTGTGGAGTAACAGAGGGAGAAGTACAGTTCGGTAAATGAAATAAGGATATGAAGACCACATTTATAGATAATTGGAGTAGAGATGGTGGCCTTTAGGAAACTGGATCAGGTGAAGTGTTGTTTTGCTTTGTTTTTATTTATTTTAAGATAAGAGATAAGAGTGGCTATGAAAATAATCCAGGAAAGACTCCTGAAATAGAGAAAAAAAGAGAATTGGAGGAGGGAAGCCTCGGAGAAGGTTAGAGAAATGGTTCTTTGCTAGGGTAGAGATGTTTAATTCATTGTGTTAGGAGGGATGGCAAAGATGTGGAATGTACATAGATGGGGAGATGAGACAACTTCTGCCTAATGGTTTATATTTTCCTCGAAGTATTTTCTAAATTTCATTAACTGAGAAAGGGTAAGAGACATGAGAAACTTGAAGGAAGAGAAGGCAGTGTGAAATAGCAAACATATAGGAAATGTAGTGGTATTATCAGAGCCCTTTTGAAATCTGTGGTCATAAATTTCAGGTGAGACCCATCCACAATTTTCAGATGCTTAGTGCAGGGGTGAGGTATTACAAATACTTTAACCACAGTTTTGAGTTTGCCAGACAAGTAGAATGAAAGGAAAAGGTACAGGTGTTTTCCAGGGTGTGATATTAATGATAGACCATGGAATCTAAGCCAGATGAAGAAAGAAGGGAGGACATGGAGAGGGATAATGAGCTATGGAAATGATCGAAATATTAATTTCGAATCTATTTTCAAATGTCCCTAAAAATGTCACAAAATGAGGAAGGGAAAGATGGCATCAGATGTGTAATTTTTATATGGTACTTTATACCTTCAAGTACACTGAGAAAGACATTTTATAATATTTCTTTGACTTTTGAATCTGGAGGTGGGTTACTATCAAGAACTGTGAAGGGTCTGAGGTTCTTAATACACTAGTCTGTTACTGTTTCATGGATGTCGACAAGGCATGAGAATCCTGGTTCAGAGACAAAAGATAGTCTTCATGGCACAGCAAACACCGTGAGTATCAACTTATTTCTGTTGCTTCCCTTTTTCCCTTAGTCCCCACAGGGTGACATGATGGGCCCAGATGGATGCTATAGACATAGCCGGTTTGTGTCATAGCTGAGGAACAAGTTGCAAACGCTGTAGCACAGAGCAAACAAGCCAGCCTTCCTGCGCCCCAGAGAGTGAGCCATTACACTGAAGTCAAGCTGTGGTCACCTTGACCTACTTAATTGCCTATGGGACTAGCATTTGCCTGTGGATAAATAAGTCTTGCAGTTTGGCACACTCAGCAATAATATGCAGGACCCCTCTGGGCCCATGGTGAACTGTCTGTCCCAGTAGTTACACTACCTTCAAATGGGTAAAATGAGTCATGAACAAGGTTCATAGTTTACATTTCAATAATTTATTCTAAACATAAAACATTCCTTAACATACACATTTTCAACATATATTTTCAAAACTACTCCTATAAATATACCAATAAAAATTTCCAAGGTTGTCTCTGAAATGTGCAATAAGAAATACGAACAAAACCATGTGATGGTATATATAAAAATACTCTGGATTTCTCTAGGTTTAATTAAAATTGTTCATTATTTCCTAGAGGTGTTAGACCATAATGGTAAACTATATTCTAAACTGTATAGATCAATTTTTACATTTTTTTCCTCTAGAATTCTTTAAAAATATGATAGAAAAACTGAATATAAATCAGAAACTCAGTTGCATTAAAACCAGGAAGAATTAATAGGGAAGAACTTCCTTTCTTAATCAAAAAGCTTTCAGTCCTGTTAGACGCACTTGAAAACCCTTACTATCAAGAAAGGTATGAAATCTTTAGTGTTCCTGGAGGATATTTTGACACTCCAAAGGAGAAAATAAGCATGACTACATTTTTATGTTCCCTCTGTCCTTAGTCTCCAGCGGCTTGAGGGTGAGTGCTGATGAACGAGCTTTGCTGCTTATCCTTGGTTCAGGCATGTTTGCTTAAAGTCAGGGCACCAGAGAAATCCAGAAAAGGCTGTCGTTAATTCATCTGGCTTCAATTACCTCTCTATTCCAGCCTCTCCAGCGTCTGCTTTTCCTGGAATGTGCCAGAAACACATTCCCATCTCAAAGGCTGTGCCTGGGCTAGTTCTTCTGCAGGAAACATGCTATCTCCAGAGATCCTCATGGTTCAGTCCCTCTCTGCCTTCAGGTTTTCACTGAAATATCCCTCAATGGGGCCTACTCTGACCACCCTATCCACCAGGCCATCAATAACCAAAAGCCCGAATCCTGGATGTATATATTGCTACATTCGTTATATAGAATATTTACTATCTTTCAGTGTGAACTCCCCCCCACACCTTCTTGTTGTTTGACAAAAGTCATGTTTCATGGCCAGAAAAATGTTATTAAATTTTATGTCTTTAACTTGCAGTTCCCTTAAGGAGTAGATGTGAAGCTTCACACTTCTGACCCCTGGTCCACATGCCTGCAATTCCCAGGCATGAGGGCAACTCCTGGAACTCCTCACAAGGCCCCTCCAGCCCTGGCCCAGCTGGAGTGTGGGCGGCCGAGGTAAGGAGTGGGGGGGTGGGGCATCCTACAAAGGCAGTGGGGCTGAGGGACCCCGGTCTCTGCACTGAGCCATAGCACTGGCCTCCCAGCCCTGGCGAGGGGGGCCCAGAAGCAGCAGAAGCATTTTCCTGCTGCTTCTGGCAAGTGGCCACCCTATTTAAAATATGAACAACTACCTCCAACACCTCCCCAGCACTCACATCCTTTACCCTGCTTTATTTTTCCATTTAACACTTATCTCCTAAATATTCTATTTATTTATCAATATTTTATTATGATGTTATCAGTATGCTTCTGTTCCTTGCTGAACCCACAGTGCCTAAAAGTGTCTGACACAAAGTAGGTTCTTAATAAATATTTATTGAATGAGTGAAAGAGCAATCAAATACATTTCCATTAAAAAAGGAAATGTAGGGCTTCCTTGGTGGCGCAGTAGTTAAGAATCCGCCTGCCAATGCAGGGGACACAGGTTCGATCCCTGGTCCGGGAAGATGCCACATGCTGTGGAACAACAGAGTCGTGCACCACAACTACTGAGCCTGCGCTCTAGAGCCCACAAGCCACAACCACTGAAGCCCCTGCACCTAGAGCCCGTGTTCCACAACAAGAGAAGCCACTGCAATGAGAAGCCTGCGCACCACAACGAAGAGTAGCCCCTGCTGTCCGCAACTAGAGAAAAGCCCGCATGCAGCAACGAAGACCCAACACAGCCAAAAATAAATAAAATAAATAAATTTATAAAAAAAGAAAAAAAAAGGAAATGTAAACCTAAGGGCTGTTGTTGAATTTTGCAATTGGAATGCCCTAGTCAGTTGTGTCATGGTTTGAGGCACAGATTTTAAACTTTTTGAGGTGCCCTATGTAGAGCCCGAATGCATTGCTATCTTTTCCAGTGTCATGCCCTTTTAAAGTCTCTTTAGTCCAGTAGTCTGAAAGTGAGCACTTCAAATTAGGCCATGATGACCACGTGACTGATAATATTGAAGTGGGGCTAGTGTGGCTGATGTTCAAATTTTATTTAAGTTTGATTAATGTAAATGGTCACATGTGGCTAGTGCCTACCATATTGGACAGTGCTTGACTATGCCTGTGTTACAAGTTAGAGTGGGCAACATCTTTATGTCTAAAAGTGATCCAGCCAAAGTTACTCTATTCCTTCAACCTCACAATGTTTCTGTTACTGTTCAGGAGAAAGATTCAAAAAAAATAAATAAATTCAGAGGTGTAGGAGAGGCAGCAGTTAGAAGTGTTTCAATTGTAGGAGAGGGCTGAAATTTTAGCATACAAAACTCTAGTGTACTGTAACCCTCTTTATTGCTCCTTTTTATCACCTTTTTAAAATCTAACAATATTCTCAAAAATCTACTTTTAGAATGTAATGTATAAGCATGTTTTAATCGACATATCCATTCTTCTTATTGTATATAAATGTTAATTCATAAAATTGGGACACAGTCCAAAGTTCATATAAATAACCTGCTGGCACAGATTAATAAAAATAATTACAGCCAAATTTGGACAGAAGTAAAGATTTGACAAACTAAAGCAGGATGTAACTAATCTCTTAAGTGCTTTAAACTCTTAACGGAGAAGTCCTTTAACTTTTAGAAGTTGTCCTGTAGAGGAGGCTAACTTGACGTATGCTGGTTTGTCTTACGAGTTAAGACAAATCACAGACAGAGTAAAATAATAAATGTTAAAGCCTAGAGGGACTTCCTTGGTGGTGCCGTGGTTAAGAATCCGCCTGCCAATGAAGGGGACACGGGTTTGATCCCTGGTCCGGGAAGATCCCACGTGCCGCGGAGCAACTAAGCCCATGCACCACAACTATTGAGCCCACGTACAACTACTGAAGCCCATGCATCCTGGATCCCGTGCTCCACAACAAGAGAAGCCACCACGGTGAGATACCTGTGTACCGCAATGAAGAGTAGCGCCTGCTCGCCGCAACTAGAGAAATCCCATGCACAGCAACAAAGACCCAACACAGACAAAAATAAAATAAATTTTTTTAAAAAGTCTAGGGAATAAAGTTCTAATGTAACGATTATTAAAGTAGAGCTCAGTTAATGCTTTCTCTACAATATCACATTTTGCAGGTACTTTGTGAGTGTAGATAGAGCAATAGATACTAAATTGGTCAGCTAACTTGATATATGTTAAATGACACTAGGAAAGTAGTTCCTATTACTAAAATTGATTGGATTCCATTATGTTTTAATGTCTTCCTAATTTAAAGCTCTAAAACATAATACATCTTGTCAGATGCTCTTGACATACAGATACCTGCTGTACATGGAACAACCCCATACTATTAATCAACTAGCCAACTTATCATTTCTGATTTTATAAAATTTTGTAAACTTTCAAACAGAACATGTAGCCTAAAAATGTTTTGATTATTTAAACCTAACTTCCACCATTTTACAGAACACACAATATTGCATGTGGGAATTTTCCATTGCCTGTGCCCCTGGAAGGGAGCAAAGCCACGGGTGATCTAAAACAGAGTTTTAAAGCTCTTTTAATGTTAACCCAAATCACTGGTATTGAACTTGGGATGCATTTTGTTTTTTAACCTCTTCATAACTGCATTTTGCTTAGACTGATATTAAATTATTTGTGGCCCAGAAGCTTGTCAAGTGTCAGAGCTAAGGGTGCTTGAAATTGAAAGTGGAAAATAAAATGACAGATAATTTAAAGTTTATCATTTAAAATATGCTTATCAACCCATCATCAGTAGTGTTCTCTATGAATTGTATACAGGAGGCTGCTGTCTCTTCAATGGATTTTGACCAGCCACCAAGATTTCCAGCAAAGTAAGGAAGGATGCTAGCAGAAATCTGGTTCAAGTAAGATACCTGTTTCAAAAAACAAAGCAAAACAAAACAATATTTTAATTTCTTACTGACTTGGAGCTTTTTCAAGCAGGGATCTCAATCTTGTTGGTGTAGGGGAGGCTATGACCCTAATCTTTTGGGAATGGATCTGAAAGGATGACCTTAGGATTCCCTGGTGGGTGTGGGTGGACACATTGCAGAATTAGAGTTAATTAGTAAATCCAGGTAAAAGGTTCCTCTGTATCTGTAGGAACAAATTAATCTGCAGATGTTTCATCAAACTTACGGTACATGAACTGCTGTCAATAGCACGGATGAGAAATCCAGCACTTATGATTTCACTTCTGCTGTACTGTGGAGAAGGTGGGACTGATGGCAGAATAACTGACCTCACTGCCACCGTGTAAGTGTGACTGAAAGATAAAAGGACATTTTCAAAGTTCTTGAGAGAAACAAAGAATAGTTGTTAGAAAATAAATTCCTACAGTTAATGCAACTTGTTTATATAGTAGAAGTAAAACTATAGACACCCAGATCTTTTAGATGAGTGGTATACATAGGAAAACATTCTCTGTGGATACATTCAAGTATAGCAAATAAGGGCCATAGGTGTTTTCTGCCTAAGAATTACATATACTTTGTATAACTCCGCGAAGCTGCAGTCAACCTCCAAACTGTTTTTTTTTTTTTTTTGGTGCCCTAATGGGTTGTAATTTCAGTCTCTTCTTTTTTTAATGAAAAATAATACCATTGTTTTAAAGAACCTTCAAACAATAGAGAACCCTATACATTAGAAAATAGAAGTCATCCTTCAGTCCACCATAAGCACAATACATGCTTATCCTAGAGATGACCACGTTATATTGTGATCCTCCAGATCTTTTTATAAATATATAACATTTATGTAAGCAAATGGACGTATGTAGATTTTTACATAAATATAATCATTTTACAAATATTGGTCTATAATTTGATTTTTCACCTAATGGTAAAACTTTGGAGGTGTTTCTGTATCAATGCCTCTGTGACTACTTCATCCTTTTTAATGCTGGTATAGTGCTCTGTAGTGTGCTTCTACCATAATTAATGAGATGGAGCTTCAGTTTATTTCTAATATCTTTTGCCATAGTAAATGATACTACACTGAACATCCATGTGCATTAATCCCACACGGGAGGGATTATTTCTATAGGCCAGCTTTGACATCAGAAATAATGCTGGCTAGTTCCAGGGGTAGACCATAACTGCCCTGGCAGCTTCCACTTCTTGTCCCTTTGAACACCTGCTCTTGGGACCCTTCCCCTTAGAACCTAGACACTATTCTCTGAGAAGCCCAATGCCCATGGAGAGGCCATGAACAGACACTCTAATTGACAGCCAGCCATTTTGGGTGTCTAGCACAGTTGAGTCTTTGTAAATTCTGAACCAAAACCAATTCCTGGTATTTTATTTGGCTTTCACTGCATTTTTACAATAACGGAATATTTTGAAGGTTTGCTAAATATCCGTTTTACATCTGCATAGAGCAAAAGGAAAGGGAACTGCTTTACGAGTCTCACAGATGCTTTGCACATGGCTGGCACTTAATAGATAATTGTTTCTTTCTGGTTCTTTGTTTAATGATAACTAAAGCCTCATCTAGAAAAAATTCACATGAACATCATTCAAGACAAGAAATGCTTATTCCATTGACTTCCTTGTTTTCATATCAACTTTTTCTTTCTACTCTATATTATAAGACATTGCCATAACACTTGAATTACATATACTCACCCATCTTTGAGAGGCCTTCTTCGTGAAACAAGTACTACCAAGTCTTTGGGTTTGTCATCATTCACCACAGGACAAGTGATATAATATATCTGATCATCTTCACTTACCCAGTCTATGACTTCACAGGACCTATGTAAATAGAACAGTGACAGAAAGTCTACATTTTACTACCTGGTAGAATAAGGCATTCGTTTTGTTTGTTTGCGTAACTTCATTATTGGTGTCCATTTTCACCCTTCTGCTCACATAACCATCCCCCCAAAGCCAGCATCATTTCTTAAAGTCTGTTTTTAGAGTTGTTTGGCCAGAAGGAATAATTCTGCATGTGATGAAAAGAGTGCTGGCCATCTGACTCTAAGGTCACTGCCCTCAACACTGAAGAGAAAGGCACTTTTCTTTTTTCCACAAAATTATTTTTCTCTAGGATCAAGTAATAATATTTTGAAGACTAGTGAATTATATAGACAATCCAACGACTCTGAGGTAAAGGAATATGGTATATTGGGAAAGAGAACTAAGCTTGGAATCAAGCAACTTGCCTTTGAGTCTCAGATTGCTTAGTAGCTGTGTTATGTTAGGCAAGTCACTTTTTTTTCATCTATAAAATGTAGATAATAGTACCTATGGGTTTATTGTGAGGATCAAGTGAAAACACCTGGCACAGTACCTGAATCATGATAGATGCACCAAAATAGTAAGTGGAATTAGAATTCATTCATTCAAGTTCAGTTAGGCTAGAATGTCAGGTGATATAGAAAATAATGGGAGATACATTTGAAAAAAGCAGCAAGTTTAGGCATTATTCTTGCTAAAATCTTTGTACTTATAGAGTTATCTACAAAGATCTACGCAAGAAAATCGGCAAGTGTTTCCTCTTCTCTCCGAATGTTTATTGTAACATTAACCAGGATGTATCATTCTGGCATCTATGCAAATGTAACACATGAGCCCAGAGATGTTTCACTTTAATGGTGTTAAATTGTCTATTACATGCTGTTAATCACAGTGAGATTTGGACATTTAAAAGATGAAACTCTACTTCATCCAAATTAGGAAGTAAATGGTAATGCTGAATATAATAGGTATAATCTTACTAATCCTTTCCTTCAAGCAAGGTGTCCATGAGGCCTGAGCCCTGCAGCCCAGGAGCTTGGACTCCTTGAAGAAGGGGGTGTTACCCTGACAGTGCAGTTGACAAGATGCCCAGCTCTGCATTCCAGCAAAGGAGGGAGAGTGGAGAAGATTGGATTAGGGATGTGGGAGACAACGAGTAACAGAAGAGATGTAGGCTGACAGGAGTGGGCCCTGATCAGACATGGAGAGCAGGAAGGAATGTACTCATAGAGCTGCTTCTCCCAGCTTCTCACCAGGGAGTGCTGCTTCACAGAAAAAGAGGGGACTACCAAATAAAGATCAAGAGTGGGAAGTTGGAGGGACTATTTGATAATCACTTCCTCAAGAGCAATGAGACTGTGTATTAAAGTACAAGAGTGTGGAATTCAGAGCCTGACAGACCTGGGTTCCAATTCAGGTTCCATTGCTTTACTGCCTGTGTAATGTTGGCAAGTCTTGGGATCTCTCTCTTGTTAAATAGGAATAATATCAACTTTGAAGAGTTACTGATAGGAGTACAATAGATGTGGGTAAAGCATGTCAACTCAATATAGATGAAAAATAGATGATTATAATAATTTTTGTGTCTCTCAGTAGCACCTGATGCAGTTTTCCATGCAGAGCAAACTTTAGCAAATACTGTTTAATAAAACAATAGGTCATACATTGGGCAATGGAGATACACTGCAATGTAGAGGTCATCTTTTACATGATGTCAGGGTTGAATAAGAAAATATTTAAAATTTATTCTTACATGTAATGGGGGTCCCACAAAGGTCGCTTGGTAAAGTCAGACAAGAGATGATAAGCCAAGTGTGCTGGTCTTTCCACATGCTTTTCAACACAAACAGATAAAATATTGTGCTCTTCCAGAGTATATATTTTTATCTAAAAGAAAATAACAAGAAAAAATTACAAAAGAAAATTAGGTGTTTTTACATTAAAACCACAGCATATATACGTAGTCATAGGCGGATTGCACTAGCTAAGGCATCTTGGCATCTGGGTAATAATGAAGCCAAATGATGGCAAGTTCACTTTAAATACTTGGATGTCTAGAGCACAGACCAGGATGCTATGCCCCTGTGTCATCTAAATAATATGTGACTTGAGGGTGGTTTATTATTGTGCAATAGTTTTTCTCATGAAAAATTAAGAACATAAGCCTTTCTTTCTTTATCCCTTTGTGGTATTTCCCTGCCTCTATCCAGGAACAGCAGAAATTATAACCAGACTGCTGGGCAAGTCAGTGCTTCATGTCCCCCTAAGACCTTGGAGCCAAGGCTGCAGCCTAACGTACTTTCTCGGGATGTCAGGCATGCCTTCACGTGGGCTGAGGGAGCCCAGGGAGTAAGTCAACGCCTCTAGAGCCAACTAAGCCTCTCAACAGGGCCGCTGAAGCGTTTCTTCAGCACAAAGAATTCTTTCATTTGTGAATCACAAGAGCTCATCTTTCAAGGCGGCCAATTCCTGGGTTTCTAGTGCTTATTATTCCTTAGATAAGAGGAGGCTTGTTGTGGGGATCCATTTGATGTATACTTAAACATTCATGTATCCCTTGTTACTCTGAACTTTCCTTCTACTCTGCTTTGGCCAGTAATCAGAGATACATGTTCAGCTAAGAGCATATTTCTATCCTGCCCATTTTCTCCATCTCTTTCAGGGTGCTTTGAAGACAGTGTTGAAATTTGCCATCTTATAATCATTCCCATGGCAACAAGCTGTGAGAAGACAAACAAACATAGGGTTAAGACTTCACTGAGGGAATCAAGCAGATGGAAAAATCAGGCTGTGAGGGAGAAAACCTTTATTTAAACATAAATATCTTTAGGAAGAGAATGAAGAAATGAGAAACTGACTAAAAGCAGCTTAGAAAGGTGAGAAGTGACTATTTGCTTATGCTTTTACCTCTCTAATTGACCTCAGTGCGAAGCCTGTCTTTAAATTGAGCCTGCAAAGGAGGACATGATGTAGGCTGTGGGCACTTATCAAAGAGAAAGAAAACCATGAATGCAGCTGTAGTTGGTGGCTGAGACTCACCCCAGCATAGACATGCCTACCTTTGCCCCCCATACAGCAGAAGTCGAAGCAGGTTCATTGGTGTAAATCCAGAGGGAAGTCACCTTATCAAAGCCTGGTGTCCATGTGGCTCTTAGCCAACCTGTTGGGGCTCTGCAGTCTCAGAGGAGGCAAGGGCAGGGGGCCAGAGTGAATCCCATCACCTCAGTCAGATTCTGGCCATGGGGCAACCATGGTTAACCTTGGTGGAACCAGGGTGGAGTAGGATGTAACACTGGACTGAGCATTTTTTAAGGGTTGAATTGTGTGTCCCCCGCCCCCCAATTCATATATTAAAGTCCTAACCCCCAGTAGCTCAGAATGTGACCTTATTTGGAAATAGGGTCATTGCAGGTGTAATAAGTTAAGATGAGGTTATACTGCAGTAAAATGGGCCCCTAACCCAATATGACTGGTGTCCTTATAAAAAGGGGCAATGTGGACACGTAAACATACACACATGCACACACACTGGGAGAATCCCATATGAAGGTGAAGGCAGAGGTCAGGTGGTGCATCTACAATCCAAGGAATGCCAAAGATTGCCAGCAAAGCACCGGAAGTTAGGGGAAAGACCTGGAATAGATTCTCGCTCACTCCCTCAGAAGGAACCAACACTGCCAACACCTTGATCTCAGACTTCCAGCTTCCAAAACTGCAAGGCACCCAGTTTGTGGTACTCTTAGGGCAGCCCTAGGAAACTATCACAGCACTTTTCCAGGTTGCAGATACATGCTGCTGCTTCCTATCCTGGAACCAAAACAAACTTCACGCTAAGTAGCCATCATTAAATTCTGCCCTTATAAAACTCACTTGACTTATCCAGTGCCAAGTGCAGTATTGGATGAGTGGATGATATTTTGATCCTTTCCCCAAAGTTAAAAGTAGCAGACAATCAGAGTTAATGACATTGATGCAGACACAGCAGACAAGGAGAGGCAGCAGTTGTTGTTGGTTCTCTTTAAACCGTACTATTTTAGGAAAGCCAACTTTGGCTTAGTGTAAAAATTCTCCAAGACCAACTCTCCAAGAAAACGAGTTCCCTTTCATGCTTGGAAGAAGACAGGTTAAATTCCATTTATCATCTCAAATGTTTTATCATTTGGTGCCTGGAGAATTTTAGTCTATGAAATGAAGCTTATAGTAGGCCCCAAATCTGCTGGAGCTTGTTAACATTTTACTAATGATATATTTTTTCATTCTAATAAGATTCTGTTTAATGGGTTTGGATCTTATACAAATAGCACAAGAGGAAATAACTCAAAGTTTTAGAATTTTATACTATCTGTTGACAAATATGTTATTGATACTATATTGCGGAAAGGAGGACAAAACTCGTTTTTACAGAGTCATTGGGACAGGGGTAGAGTCCTTGGAGGTAGGTTACCCCCTGGGCTAAGGGGAGGAGACATGATCAGGTGGAGCTCTGGGACCAGCCCCAGCTTCAATGAGAATAGCTCTTCTTTGGTCTGTTTCCTGTGGGTTTTGTCCTGTGTGAAGGTTTTCACATGATCCTTGCCATTCTGGCTTCCAGTACACTCTCAGCTACTCCCTAAATAAAAAGCTACTTCTGTCAGGTCAATCTCTTACCCATGCCAATTCCAACCAGGAAGGTTTGGCTCAAAGCTACTCACTGCCTAGAAAGCACCCTTTACCCCTCCAGCAATTTACCCTTACACTATCTTCAAGGAGGAAAGAATCAACTCTCCAAAGTTGTCTCTAAACAACTGTCTTCCCTGACTTTGAATTGCCTAAGAGCTGACCTTTGCGGTTTAAATACTACAATCTCTCACTTGTTTATAAACTACCTTAAAATTATCCTTCAGCTATGATATGTATATATGTGATGCTTTCAAGATAGACTATAAGCTCCTTTAAGATGGGTGTTCATCTTTTGCTCCTTGTATTACTGGTATTATTAATTCCAACACTATACATTGAAAATGAAATATGGGTTAAAACAGTAAGTACTGCCCAATTTCGTTACAAATACTAGAAATTTTAGAATTTTGCCGTCTATCAAAATGTATATCAAAATGAGTATAGATTTTTATAACCCAAAATAAGTATAATTCTTAACAGACTGTTTTGTTGTAAGAATTTATTCAGCTAAAAGGTGACAGAAAAAAATGTGAGCTGTATTTTTAAATTAAAAGCATATAATGGTGAAGGTGGTTAAAAAAACCACATAAAAGCTTTAAAAAGTGGGAGAGAAAAGGGGGATAACTCAGAAAGAAAAAATTAGATTTTTATTATAAATACAATCTAAAAAAAAAGGAGGGCTTCAAATTCAACAGAGATAACATAAGAATGTTTAATTATACAGTGTTCTCTAATAAGTATCTGTACAAAACTTAAGAATTAATTATTGATGGCTCTCCTTAGACACTAGCAAATATACGTTTATTTGTTTAGATTGGTTTCTGGCACCAAACTCTTTAAGAATTGAAATTTTAATGACTTCACTAAATATGTTCTCGTCCTTCATTCCAGACATGAGTTTGTCCTTTGCTATGCTGCTCATGAATGCTCGGATGCCAGCAATGATGCAAGAAACAGATTTCATATTAGTAAAAGAAAACAGTCTTGAAGCAGCTTTTATGGGGGATAAAGAGAAGCAAGTAACTTAGTTATGTTAAACCTGTATTTCTGCATCACTGAACCAAACACACAGATGGAAACCTAACTGGATCCAAAGAAGGTAAGGAAGACCCTGAAAGGATTCAGAATTGAGCACCAAGACATAATAAAAGCAAACAACCAAAGCCAAAACACGGAGAGGAGGTCAAAGTCAGAGCTGAAAACAATAAGTGAAGTAACTGAATTTGCTTTGATTTCAGGGTAAGTGACCATATAACTTATTATCCAAAGTGGAACACTTAGGCACTGTTAATAATTATGATGGGAAAACCAGGACTGTCCCAGGAAAACCAGAACATATGGTAATCATATTTTAGAGGCTACTGTTTCATTGATGATGAAAAACAGTACACACTGAAATGTGAGCATAGACAAAATGTCAGCATTATTGAGCATCTCCTGAATGCCAGGCAGTGCTGTGTTCTGGGACTATAGTCATGAACAAAATGGTCCTTAAAGAGCTTATAATCTGTTTAGTGTGGACATCAGCCTCAAAGGGCCTCCTGATATACCTTTGAAATTAGATAAAATTAAAATCCAAATGATATACATTAATTTAAATTTGATGACATGCAAAACATTGTAAAAGGTGCTGAGAAGAAAGATGTCAAGACAAGGCTTCTTTCTTAAGATGTTTATAATCTAGGGAAAAAGACCATATGTAAAAAGTTGAATTACTATGAAAGACAAATACTAACTCAACATAGCTATGGGAGAAATGTCATGAGATAATGCATAATTAATTGACAAGTTAATCATAAAGAAGTAATTGTTAAAGGAATTCCTAGAGGGATAAGTTCCTTCAGTCAGGAGTGATTGGCTTTATGGAAAAGCATTTGTCCTGGGTCATGAAGACCAGGTAGGACTGGGGTAGATAGGAGAAGGAGAGAGAGGTGGAACATGAGAACTAAGCTCAGAGGTAGGAATGTGTAGGGCGATTTGAAGGACCCTAGATCAGCCAGTGTGGAGGAGTAGAGACAGGGCTGGAAAGATACTTGACTCTTAAAAAAATTTCCCTCAAAGATTTTTTTACCTTTAAAAAAATTGAAATACAGTTTATTTACAATATTATATTAGTTTCAGGTATATAACATAGTGATTTAATATTTTTATAGCTTATACTCCTATATATATGAATATATATGTGACTATATATGAATCTATGTAGATGTACATATCTATATTTATACATTAGATATATACCCAGTAGTAGAATTGCTGGATCATATGGTGGTTCTATTTTTAGTTTTTTGGGGTACCTCCATACTGTTTTCCAAGTGGCTGTACCAGTCTACATTCCCACAAACAGTGTACTAGGGTTCCCTTTTCTCCACTTCTTCACCAATATTTGTTATTTGTGGTCTTTTTGTTGATAGCCATTCTGACAGGTATAAGGTGATACCTCATTGTGGTTTTAATTTGTATTTCTCTGATGATTAGGACTGTTGAGCATCTTTTCATGTGCCTGTTAGCCATCTGTATGTCTTTGGAAAAATATCTATTCAGGTTTTCTGCCCATTTTTTAATCAGGTTGTTTATTTTTTTTGATATTGAGTTGTATGAGCTGTTTATATGTATGAGCTGTTTATACGTATGAGTTGTATGAGCTGTTTATATGGCCCCTTATTGGTCATGTCATTTGCAAATATTTTCTTCCATTCAGCAGGTGTTGATGGTTTCCCTTGCCACGCAAAAGCTTTTAGCTTCAAAGCTAAATGCTCTGGGGGCTTCTCCTCCCGATGCCAGACCCCCAGACTGGGGAGCCTGACATGGGGCTCAGAACTCTCACTCCTGTGGCAGAACCTCTGTGATATAATTATTTTCCAGTTTGTGGGTCGCCTACCTGGTGAGCATGGAATTTGATTGTATTACAAATGCACCCCTACTACCGTCTCATTGTGGCTACTTTGTCTTTGGATGTAGAATATCTTTTTTGGTAAGTTCCAGTCTTTTTTGTCGATGGTTGTCGATGGTTGTTCAAAAGCCGCCAGGCTTTTGTTGATGGTTGTTATTTTGGTGTTTTCATGAGAGGAGGTGAGCTCAAGTCCTTCTACTTCACTATCTTGTCTTCCTCCCCTTTATCGTTATATAATGCCCCTCTTTGTCTTTTGTTATAGACTTTGTTTTAAAGTCTATTTTGTCTAATATGATTATTGCTACCCCTGCCTTCTTGCTGTTTCTGTTTGTATAAAATCTTTTTCCATTCCCTCATTTTTGGTCTGTGTGTGTGTTTAGCTCTGAAGTCAGTCTCTTGTAGGCAGCATATAGAAGGGTCTTGTTTTTTATCCAGTCAACCACCCTGTGTCTTTTGATTGGAGCATTTAGCCCATTGACGTTTAAAGTAATTATTGATATTATTGCCATCTTATTACTTGTTTTCCAGTTTTTTTGGTAGTTCTTCTTGTTTATTTCTTTTTGTTTGTTTGTTTCTTCCCTTGTGGTTTGATTATTTTCTTTAGTAGTATGCTTGAGTTCCTTTCTTTTTGTTTTTTTGCATCTATTTAAGTTTCTGATTTGGGGTTACCATGGTGTTCATATATGTTGTCATTGTAACTATATGCTTGTTTCAAACTGACAGTCCTTTAAGTTCAAACACATTCTAAAAGGTCTACATTTTTTTCTCTCCTCCCTCACATTTTATGATTTTGATGTTTATCCCTTAACTGTTTATTGTAGTTATATTTTATTTTATTTATAGTTTTTGTCTTTTAATATTTATACTAGCTTATTTAAATGGTTGATCCACAGCCTTTACTAGTGGGGTTTTTCCTTTCCTATGACTTCTTACTTCTTGTTGTAGCCTTTTCTTTTCCACCTAGGGAAGACTTTAACATTTATTTTAGGGTTGGTTTAGTACTGATGAACTCCTTTATTTTTTGCTTGTCTGAGAAGTTCTTTATCATTCCTTCAACTCTAGATGATAATCTTGCTGGATAGAGTATCCTAGGTTGTAGGTTTTTCCCTTTCAGCACTTTAAATATATTATGCCACTCCCTTCTTTCTTGTAAAGTTTCTGCAGAAAAATCAGCTGATAGCCTATTGGGGAGTGGGTGTCTTGTCCTTGTATGTGTCTCTGTTTTTTCTCTTGCTGTCTTTAGAATTCTCTCTTTTTCTTTAACTTTTGCCATTTTAATTATGATATGTCTTGATGTGGGTCTCTCTGTGCTTCCTGTACTTGAATATCTGTTTCCTCTTTCAGGTTCAGGAAGTTTTCAATCATAACTTTTCCAAATACATTTTTGACCACTTCCTCTCTTCTCCTTCTGGGACCCCTATAATATGAATGTTAGTATGCTTGATGTTGTCCCAGAGGTCCCTTAAACAAACTAGTTTTATTTTTTTTAATTTATTTTTCTTTTTGCTGTTCTGCTTGGGTGATTTCCATTATTCTATCTTCCATGTTACTTATGTGTTCTTTATTACCTAGTCTGCTTTTAAATCCTTCTAGTGTGTTTTTCATTTCCATTATTGTATTTTTCAGCTCTGACTGCTTCTTTTTTTTTTTAATTGGAGTATAGTTGATTAACAATGTTGTGTTAGTTTCAGGTATACAGTAAAGTGATTCAGTTATATATATACATATGTCCATTCCTTTTCAGATTCTTTTCCCATATAGGTTATTTCAGAATACTGAGTAGAGTTCCCTGTGCTATACAGTAGGTCCTTGTTGATTATCTCTTTTATGTATAGTCGTGTGTATATGTTAATTCCTGACTCCTAATTTATCCCTGACTTGTTCTTTTTTTAATATTTTCTAGTTCCTTGTTAAAATTCTCACTGTGTTCATCTATTCTTTTCCCTAGTTCAGTTAGTATTTCTTATTACTAATGCTTTGAGCTCTTTATCTGGTAAATTATTTATCTCTGTTTCATTAGTTGTTTTATCAGGGTTTTTTGTTCTTTCATTTAAAACAAATTCCTCTGTTTTCTCATTTTGCTTAACTTTCTCTGTCTCTATGAAATTAGGTGAAACAGCTACTTATCCTGGTCTTGAAGGGTATCCTTGTGTGGGAATGTCCATATGCAGTCCATATCTGCCCTGTGGCTTTGGTGGGAGAGCTGGATCTGACGTGAGCATGAGTCACATCTTCCCCCAGGGTGTGCTGGCAGCTATCACCTTGGTGGGAGTGGGGGGCTGGATATGGAGGGACTAAAGCCAGAGCTAGCTGTGAGCTAGGGCTTCTCCTATGCTTAGTGGCCATTACTGCCCTACTGGGGGCAGTGAGGGGGTCCCAATGTGCTGGCACAGAAGCCCTGAGGGTTGGGTCCAAGCTAGTTCTGTTCCATCTAAGTGTGCGCTCTCCCCTATTCCAGCAGTGGCACCATCACCACAGAGGGGAGAAGTGCTGGAGCAAGAAGGCCCAGAGTGGGTACCCGGTGTAGGCTGGGGTATGTGCTAGGCAGTCTTGGCACACCAGTCAGAGCTCCAGACTGCTTGTGATCCACCACCTTCACGAGCACCAGTAATGGCCACCCTTGCCCTGTTCAGATGCAGTGCCTGGTCTGAGCTGGCTCCATTTCCGCCAGCTGTGCAACCTCCTCAGCAGTGGCAACCTTCACCCTAGTGGGGAGCTGCAGTGGAGCTAGAGGGGCTGGAGTGGATGCTTGGCATGGGCCAGGGTGTGCACTGCGGTGGTTGCAGGAAACCAGCCGTAGCCCTGGGAAGTTTCAATCTGCTTCCTTTGCCTGGTTCCCAGGAGTAAGGAAGCATGTGTATGCTCTTTAAGAGCAGAGTCTAGGTTTCTTATAGCCCTCCTGTTAGTCCCAGTGGTTTTTAAACAAGCTAAGGGGACTCCTTCTCCTGGTATCAGACCCCAGGGCTGAGGTGTCCTCTCCTAGGGCTGCAGGTCCTGACCTGATTGCTCCTCTTCCCCTCCTACCTGACTCCATGTGGATCTTTCTCTACAGACTTGTTTGTTGTATAAGAGTCTTTCTGCCACTCTCCAGTTTGTTTTCAGTGTGAATTGCTCCACATGTAGATGTATTTTTGATGTGTTCGTAGTGGGAGGTGAGCTCAGTGTCCTTGTACTCTGCCATCTTGATCTCCATTTTTTCCTTCTTAAAAGTAGCAGAACAACCACTACCATGACAACTTTCATTTGTGATGGGCAGTGGGTTGTGTGTATACCTGGATGCCTCCTACCTTTTCGACAGCACTGGTAACCTCCCAACCACTTTTGGCCGCCAGGCTTTTGAGAGCCTCCACATTGCCATTACTCAAGGATACCTAAAACACAAATATTTGAAATGCTGTGAGTTCAGTGCAGATATGTGATCAAATATTTTCTGCTTAGAAAGTGGGCACTGTTAGAGCCAAAGTGATGATGTTGAGGTTAGAACTAAGTTATAGGAACATAATTTCTGTCTCAAACTCTTAATGCCGAATTCAAACAGGTAATGTGAGTCATATATGCTTAGCAGATTAGTATCATTTTAATTAGCATCCTAAGCAAAGACAAGAACACCCTTCAGTATGACTTGTAATCAACGGGTAATAAGTAAACTTGGATTTCCCTTTACATTTTATGGTCAAAAACATTAAAATGACTAATACTTCTCTATTGTGTTATAAAAACGCAAGCCAGTGGGCATGTCATTCAACACAAGCTATGATGAAACACCAGATCTCAATGTCCTATGTTGCTTGAATGCATTTGATGGCAGAGCATCCAGAGTCTGTATTCAGGAACTATACATATAATTCAAACAAGGCAGTGAAGCAGCTGGCTGATAACTAGTTACTGATAGCTTGGTTTTGTTTCATTTTGAGACGACTGGTTGCTATAATTCACCTTTCCATCTAACCTGTGTAGGCACAACATGAGTCAGTTAAATGAGGGGATTTCCATTTTTGTAATGAAGTGATTTTACATGAAGAGCTTCAGATCATAAAACTGTCACCTGGTTGCCAGTATCCCAGTGTATGCAAAGTGGAACCTCTCCTTTGTGGGAAATAATGTATTTTCTGGAAAAAAATTAAAATATTAAATAACAGTTTTCTTCCCTGTATTTAGCACACAGCAATAACTATGACAGTTTCTTGAACTGAAATCAGCAGTTTTAAAAAGCTGCCTTTACTGGTGGAACAATCAGAAAGAACAATTTCCATCACAGTAGTCTCCACAGTCAAAAAGCATCAGACCTTCTCTTTTTACATTATGTGGGAATAGAGACACAGAGAGGGCTCTTTGCTATGTAATTTGTCAGATGAGAGAAGATTCCATAAAATCCTTACACCTAAGTCCCTTACCTGCCTAGGCGAATTCTCTTGCGTGCAAGAGCTCCACGATACCGTCTAAAATCATCCTTAAATAAAAAACAAAGTAAAATCAATAAATTTCTAATATTTTAGTGCTACAATCCTTAAGTTTCTCTCTCCTAAGTCAGTTGAAAAGGCTAATTGGGACAAGGGGTCTCTACGTGAACTATCTTCAGGTCAGAGTTGGCAGTAAGGCAGCTTATTCTGAAAGGCTTAATTCCGATGAGTGTAGAGCAGCATAGAGAACTGGGTGTAAGGTGGGAGAAGAGAGTCAGAAATGAGACACGGAAGACGATATGCTTCCAACAGCAGCATGTGGCTGAGTAGATGTGAAGTCTTCAGGGACTTCATCATTTAAAGAAATGACTAGAGTGATTTGGAAAAAGAAGAAAAAGACCATTTTACTTTGTGATACAGAAAAGAAAGAAAACCAAAGGGGAATAGACATGGAGGTTGTTGCCAGTTCAGGGAAAGATTCTGTGTGGAGCTCTGTACCCACAGCTTCCCCAGAATAAGCGGTCTGATTACTGAACCACACATGCTAATAACTGACCTTTGACATCGGTTTGATTCTGGGGAATGTGATCAGTTCTTCCTTATCATCGACAGCATTATAAATGAGAAACGCACTGTTGATATGACGGCCCCGGCCCCCAGACCACTCCTGGCAGTCAAAGGCCTCCACGCGCACTCCCACTTCGACACTGCAGATGGGCGACAAGGGCAGTGGGCAGAGAACCTGAGCATGCCAGGCCTACTCTGCCCACTGCCCCACCACCTCCTCCAGGGAAGGAAGAGAATGAGGACCCTGGGTTGTTTCATTGTCATCTGCTAGTCTATGCAACTGTTAACATCCATTTCATCAGGTCGATTGATCTGATGTACAAGCTCCTGGGAGCATTTCTGCTTTACTCTCCCACTTTCAAGTGGTAAAAAGGCCACTGGAACTTTATATACCTTCATGAACATACTTTGGTAATGGGGGAGGGGTGGTTAAATTGTACCAAAGTCAAGTTTTCTCTCCTAAAAACAATAGTCCTATAATTTAAAAGCATCGAACACTGAAACTGGATAGGAAACACAGATGTTCTTTTTTACATTTAAAAAGAAAAAAATACTAAATTAAATCTTTTCTTTGTGTATCAAGAATAATAAAAATAACTGGGAAGTGGTTTGGACTTCATGGTGATAAATGATGGGTCCATTATGAAGTGGTTGACCACACAGTCACTGGGACTCTTTTGAGAGTGAAAGGAAGAATGAATAATTATGACAGGTGCAAAAACCAAGACCATCCTGGATCAAGTAGGACATACAGTCACACTTATTATGAGACAAAAACCAACTTATCCTAACAGTGTAAGGAGGCCTGAAGTGGAACAGTTAAAATGTGTGTCTGTGGATTTCGAAGATTAAGTGAAGTTTAAAAATAATTAGAAGGAACTTGATTTTTTTAAAATAGTCACTATACTTACCTCCAGATTGAAATAAAACAAAAAATATTGCTTATGTGCAAGTTTGAATTCATTTATAGCAGCCTAAGAGCACCAGACATGCTTTACCAGGTCTGAAATGTATTGTTGACAATGGCATTGAAGACAAGACGATCTCCAACTGTAGATGGTCCCCGGAACTTAAACATGTCCACGGACTTCAGAAGGGGATGCGCTCGACACAGGCGGCTGATGAAACGAAGGGAAGGAGAGAGAGAAGCAAGTGATCATTCTCCAAAATATTTTCAGGAACTGTTGCTTTGCTTAATGGATGCAATAGGCCATTGTTCAGGGTGCTTTCTAAATGAATATCTCTTTTAGCTCAAGAGGGAAATGAATAACTGGATTGTGTGTGTTGAGAGTGGTTCTGTACATTACCTGCAAATATTTTAGGAAATGCCACACGTCCCCAGGCCGTGGGGTCTTTACCAAGATGCTGGTGCTCCTGCTCTTGTGGTGACAGTCCTGCTCTTGTTTTGTGCCCTATGGAAGTATCTCCAAAAAACAAACCGCTGTCGTTTGTTCTAATTTGAGGGATTTTTTTTCCTCCTGACAGCTCATGACTACAATCACAGAAAGCTGTGACTCCCAGGTTGGAGTGGGGCACAGTGAAGAGAACTGTCAGCTGGTGCCATTCACATGCATTCCCTGGCTTCACTGTTACTTGAGTTCACCCGCATGTCAAAGACTAATTTTTTTCCCCTAAAGAAAAATTACCTGGATTGCTGCACAAAGCCTGAAAGGCTACAAAGAATACATTTTACAGTTTTTGTGGTGTGCGGAGTTTTGAAAATCTATAAAGAAAATTTAATCTCAGAAAGTTACTTCCATAATTTTCTACATTTTAGATTCCCACTGTAGTCATCCAGTTACTCTAAAGAATTGTGCCAACAATAAGTGAACAGACTCTGCCATAGTTAATTATATTGTAAGCCTTTACAGTAGAACAGGTTCAAATGCTTTATTGTCATTAAGAGTGACAATGTCATTTTAAAAACAAGCTCTTATATTTGTGCACAATTTATAGGAAGGATAACCACAGGTTTCTAATTATAGTCGTAACTGTAGACATATTACTAATAAAATTCCTTTAATTTGGGGGAAATAAAACCTTAACAATTTTCAGTGGTTACAAAAATTGTCGGAAGGGCAGATCCTGTTCAAATGCATTTTCAGAGAACACAGTGTTCTTTAAAGCTGCTCAATTACCTACGTGGCTTCATTAAGAATAAAGGAACCCTTTTTGAAACTGAGGAGCATTTAAAAGTACTTTTCTAAGTTCTTTCCTCTTTCTCATCTTATTTTTCAGTTAATCCTTTGGCCATGGTGATTCTAACCAGCACCTTCGGAGATCAGACCTAATTGTAAACCGCCTTTATAAAAGTTTGTATCTTGACCGTTTTTAAGTGTAAAGGCTATCTTCTGTTTCTATCCTGCATCTACTTTGTCATAAGTAATGTGACAAGGAGTTGCAGTGTCATAAGATCAACAGTCATAATTCAGAATCAAGTATAAGAACTGTCATTTCATTTTTTTTTTGAACCAAGAATTTAAACATTCACCTTCAAAAAAGGACAGAATAATTCTAAGGTAAACAGGAAAATGACTTATCATTTTCTCATTTTGATAAAAGACAACATTGTTCTCTACTTGTTTCCTTGACTGCCCAATAGCTGAGCCTCAGACCCTTCTATCCTCTCCCCACTGGTCTCAAGATCACAAGCCAAAGGTCCAAACCAAGAACCTTGCAGAAATAGTAGCCACTGTCTCCATCCAAGCCATGATCTGGCCACCAAATGTATTTCCATGATGGTTTGCATGGGGTGGGAGGACAAGTTCAATGCTCTGCACAGAGGTGCCCCTCGTGGAAACGGTTCCTTCTTCTTCATCACAAGTGGGATCTGAAAGGTGGATGTGAACAAAGATGGTGGAGTTAAATGCAGAACCTGAGGCTACAGCCTTTCCTTCAACTCATGGGATTTTTTAGAAAACATAAATTATTACCAAAGACTTAAAACTCCTGAAGAAATGAATAGGCTTTATTTACAGTGAATTGGATAAGACCACAGATCAGAAAGGGCATTTTAGAGATTGTATTCCAACCTGTTTTACAAGTCAACCAGAATTTTTTTTTTTTTTTTTTTTTTTTTGCGGTACGCGGGCCTCTCACTGTTGTGGCCTCTCCCGTTGCGGAGCACAGGCTCCGGACGCGCAGGCTCAGCGGCCATGGCTCACAGGCCCAGCCGCTCCGCGGCATGTGGGATCTTCCTGGACCGGGGCACGAACCCGTGTCCCCTGCATCGGCAGGCGGACTCTCAACCACTGCACCACCAGGGAAGCCCTCAACCAGAATTTTGATTAAAAGAATGTTTAAGTTTAAGTTTGAGTTGCTTCAGGTGGAAGAGGGGCAGATCAGAGCAGGTCAGGGCAGAAAGAAATTTGGGGATTGATGGATATATTATTATCTTGATTGTGGTGATGGTTTCATGGGGGTATACATGTCTCAAGACCTATCAAGTTGTACACTTTAAGTATGGGCCATTTATGGTATGTTAATAAAGTTATTAAAAAGAAAGGGATTTGAGCTTTAAAGGGCCACAGACACTGAAAATCTGGAATAGTTTGCTGTATGATAAACTTCAGAATGGGAATATGGCCTCCCGTAGTTACTGTTTTGCAATGAATGCAGTCACAAACAGAAAAGACACAATACATTGTACTTCTTAGTGTCATTCTGCTTCTTTTGAATCATATCTGCTTCATTTACTGACAAATTGGTTTTGACTCTCAACAATGGAGAAATCATTTACTTTGGCGGCAAAGCAGTAAAATGTATTCAGTTATATTGCCTGCATCATCAAGGGAATTACCAGCTAGGCTTATATCTCACGTACTATTGTTGAGGAGGTGGGAGAAAGAATTACAGAGTAGGGCACCATCCTGGTTGTACCGTCAGAGGCACAGCTGAGCTTTCAGTGTGAGAGCACAGACATGCCCGGCTGTTGTTGGTAACTGGGAATGGAGCCTTTCTTATCACAGTCACATGTAAGTGAGCAGAGAAGAGTGGTTACAGAGATTTAACTCCATTTCCTGATCTAATTATTATATTTTTCATTAATTGATGGTATTTTTCTTTTATGTTTTTTCCCCTTCATTCCACTGATCATTTCAGTCCCCTGCTTAAAAACATGCAGTGACTTCCCCTTGGCCTATTAGAAGAACCTAAATCATTCCTATGGCCCCAAGCCCTTCCTTTCCTGTCTGGCCTATGCCTACCTCTCCAGCCCCAGCTAGTCTGATTTGCTCGTAGCACCCCTTCCCCTCTCAAGCTCTCTCTCCCTTTGTTCCAACCACAATAGCCCTTTTTCAGTTCCTGTAACTAAATGTTGCCCTCAACATCAGGGCATTTGTACATGGTGCTCCCTCTGTCAGCAGCAGTTCCACTGGCCACCCACACTTTCTTCCACTTACCTCCTATTCTCTCTTGGCCCATCTCAGTCACTACTTCCTCAGGAAAGCCTTCTCTGGCCACAGCAACCCCACTATTATGAGCTCCCACTTGTACCTTTCTTTCACTGTTATAATTTTATGTTTATTTGTGTGATCTTTGATTTTCTGACCCCCTATATCCTAAGCTCCTTTGGGCAAGGACTGATTTTTTAAAATTCTAATAAAATTCCAGAATGTGGGTGCTCAGTCAATATTTATTGAATGAATAAGTGGATGAATAAACTTAACTTTGCTGATTTATTCCACGTTCACAGTCCTTACTAACAACAGAATATTTTTAGGTAACAAAATGATTGTACTGATTTATACTTCTGTCTGTTGTTTATTACAGTTCCTACTGCTCCCCATTTTCACTTAAATAGTATTGTGGACTCCTCAATTTTTCCAGTTTCATGGGTGTGAAATAGTGTCTCATGGAGGTTATAATTTGCATTTCCCTGATTAATAATGAGGTCCAACATCTTTTCATATGTATATGAAACTTTCATGTTACCCTTTAATGAAATGTCAATGTTGTTTGCTTCAAATGTTACTTCTCCCCCTTTCTTTTTCTCCTCTCTTCCTGGAACTTTGATTAGATGCTTGTTAGACTTCTTACTCCATTCTCTATATCTCCTAATCTCTCTTATATATTTCCCATTTCTTTGTCTGTCCATCTGCATTCTAGGTAACTTCTTCAGATTTACTTTTCCAGTTTACTGTCTTAGATGCTGTTTAATTCATCCATTGAGTTTTTTAAAATTTTTATTTATTTTTTTTGTTTGCATTGGGTCTTCATTGCTGCACGCGGGCTTTCTCTAGTTGTGGCGAGCCAGGGCTACTCTTCATTGTGGTGCACGGGCTTCTCATTGTGGTGGCTTCTCTTGTTGGGAAATATGGGCTCTAGGCACGCAGGCTTCAGTAGTTGTGGCGTGTGGACTCAGTAGTTGTGGCTCACAGGCTCTAGAACGCAGGCTCAGTAGTTGTGGCACACAGGCTTAGTTCCTCTATGGCATGTAGGAACTTCCCAGACCAGGGATCAAGCCCGTGTCCCCTGCACTGGCAGGCAGATTCTTAAGCACTGCACCACCAGGGAAGTCCCATTCACTGAGTTTCAAATTTTAATTATTATATATTCTTTTTATAGAAATTCCTTTTGCTTCTTTGTCAAGTAGTCTAGGTCATTTTCTTGTTCCTGTATAATACTTTTGATACTCTTTTCTTAAAATATATTAATGTTCTTACTGCACATTCTTTATATGGTAAATTTAATATCTGTAGTCTTTGTGGACCTCATTCTATGGTCTGGTGCTTTTTTGGATTTAGGTGACTTATTTTTGTCTTTTATGATTTTTGACTAGGAGCTCACATTCCTTGGATCTTTATCTGTGACAATTCTTAAGGGCTGGGCTTAAAGTCATTTCTTCACAAAGGATTTGTATTTGTGGCTGCAGATCACCCGTGGGTACATAGCACAGTACCACTTCACACTAAGTATCACTTGGTCTGTTTTGGGCCAAACAAATTATGTGAATTCTGACACCAAATCTGCTTGAGAATGTAATTGCGATTGAATCCTCAAAGAGAAACATTTTTTTTCCATTCCACCTAGGGCTAAGTGGAAAGCATCCCTACCAGAGCTCTCTGAGGGGTGGGATTTTTCCAGTTGGCCCACTGAGGGTATCATTTTGGGGGTGTTGCAGCTCCAGGTATGGTTCCTTGATCCAACCTTCCACCTGGCTGTGTCTCCTGAGCCCTGGCAGGCCCATTAAAACACAGCTCTAGGTCTGGCACATACAGGTTCCTCCTGAGTAAATGCCAACTCTTGTATCTCCTTACACTGCTGAATTTGTGTTTCTAATCATTTGTGGACTTCAAGGCTTTCTCTTATTTTTTTGCCTGCTGAGATGTGTTTGCAAAGATGTTTGTAAATATTTCATCCAGAAATTTTAGTTTTTTTCAGACTCCAAGTCCACCATAGTGCTGTAATCAGAATTGGATTGTTTCCTAAAGTGATCCTTAAAAAACATATGAAGTCTTAAATCCCTTCCAACTTCTTTTTTAAGTACTGATTTTGTTAGATAATTTTGTATAAACATCCAAAACCAGTATTGATTGAGATTTTTTAAGGTTAATTTCTCTTACTCAAATGATACTTTTTTGTTTCAAAATAAATTAATATAAATTATCTGTAAACTATATTGTTAAATGAAAAAAAGAAAGGTGCATACTTGTTTGAGTATTGTGTTACCAGGATAAAATAAAAAATTGAGAGGACCTTATACTGTGAGAGACATTGTTAAGACTCAAATATAAGGCAACTCCTTTTCTGAGGGATAATTAAAGAAAAAGCTACTTGATTCCTATGAAGACATACATGGCCTACACTAGGACACATAGAGGAGATAACTAGGGCAGGTCATATGTGTATAAGCATCAGCTATGACATCTATGCAGAAATATATTGAGTATAGGGGACCTTGGTGCAGAAGTATGCCTATTTGAGGTAATTGCCAATCGATGGGGAAATAGGGCTCTTCCAGGTTTAGAGATCAGTGTAGGCTCACAGCTCTGGCTGTGTACCCATGTTAAGTACAATAAACAAATGTCTCCCTTTCTACAGGCTTCCAAATAGGGGCATACTCATCTGGAGGTCAATTTCAATTCTTGTACTTTGGATGTTCATTAAGTATTGTGTCATTCTGCTTGGACAATTTTACATTTATCCCGCATTTTCTGGTCAGGATCTCTGACCTGAATTGAGGTTATTCTAGCTCTGGTTTTCTTTCTCATTACTGGAAAGGATCAATAAACCGCAGAATACACATTCTTCTCAATTGCACATGGAACATTCTCCAGGATAGATCACATGCTAGGCCACAGTCATATAATTAAAGTTCCTGTAAGTAGATTTACTGACCATCAAATTTGCCGCTTTCCTTCATCAGGTTTTTAAAAGTATCTTCATGTTGTAATCGAACTTTCCTTCTCTCAGAAGCCAGATTATGTTCCACATGATCTTGTTCAGTTAAAAGTGTGACTGGTTTTAAATGAATCTAGAGAAAGAAAAACAGTTATCTTTCATTGCCCTGTTAAACTATAAAAGCACATCATGAATTTTGCAAAAACAAATGATATGCTACATTGTTTTCTAACTCAAAGTAAATAGAGCATTTATGGGTGTTTATATATGCATTTTATTTTGACTTAATTTTTTTCTTAAAATATTTTTAAACTACAAAAAATCAACATAGACTTAATTATTTGTTCATATAATATGTGCCTTAATAAGTTTTCCAAATATTAATTTTCCCTGATTTAAAAAACTTTCAACAGAACTACAAAATTAAAAATTCTTCAGATTAATGAGTGAGGGGAGGGACTTTGACTCCACTAAATTCTTATCAAGAAATGCTTTCTACCTTTTGCAAAATTAATCTATCAAAGGGAGAGAATAAAGATGTTCTAGAGAAAGCTATCATGTACCAAGAGATATTCCCAATTTGGAAATTTCAACACATGGTGAAAACATTGTCTAATAAGCAAACTGAAAAAATCAATAAGTCAGAATAAAACTCTAACTGACCTCCAGAAACCTGGAAATGTGATGCAACAGAATGAAATAGAAACAAAGAAAACAGTAGCAAAGATCAATAAAACTAAAAGCTGGTTCTTGGAGCAGATAAACAAAATTGATAAACCTTTACCCAGACTCATCAAGAAAAAGAGGGAGAAGACTCAAATCAATAAAATGAGAAATGAAAAAGGAGAAGTTACAACGGACACCGCAGAAATACAAAGCATCCTAAGAGACTACTACAAGCAACTCTATGCCAATGAAATGGATAACCTGGAAGAAATGGACAAATTCTTATAAAGGTATAACCTTCCAAGACTGAACCAGGAAGAAATAGAAAATATGAACAGACTGATCACAAGTAATGAAATTGAAACTGTGATTAAAAATCTTCCAACAGGGGCTCCCCTGGTGGCACAGTGGTTAAGAATCCGCCTGCCAATGTGGGGGACACGGGTTCGAGCCCTGGCCCGGAAGGATCCCACATGCCGTGGAGCAACTAAGCCCCTGTGCCACAACTACTGAGCCTGCACTCTAGAGCCCGTGCTCCGCAACAAGAGAAACCACCGCAACCAGAAGCCTGCTCACCACAACAGAATAGCCCCCGCTCACCGCAACTAGAGAAAGCCCATGCACAGCAACGAAGACCCAACGCAGCCAAATATAAATAAATAAAATAAATAAATTTATATAAAAAAAAATCTTCCAACAAACAAAAGTCCAGGACCAGATGGCTTCACAGGTGAATTCTATCAAACATTTAGAGAAGAGCTAACACCCATCCTTCTCAAACTCTTCCAAAAAATTGCAGAGGAAGGAACACTCCCACACTCTTTCTATGAGGCTACCATCACCCTGATACCAAAACAAGACAAAGATACTACAAAAAAAAAAAATTACAGACCAATATCACTGATGAATATAGATGCAGAAATCCGCAACAAAATGCTAGGAAACAGAATCCAACAACACATTAAACAGATCATACACAATGATTAAGTGGGGTTTATCCTAGGAATGTAAGGATTCTCCAATATACACAAACCATTCAATGTGATTCACCATATTAACAAATTGAAGGATAAAAACCATATGATAATCTCAATAGATGCAGCAAAAGCTTTTGACAAAATTCAACACCCATTTTATTATAAAAACTCTCCACAAAGTGGGCATAGAGGGAACCTACCTCAACATAATAAAGCCCATATATGACAAATCCACAGCAAACATCACTCTCAATGGTGAAAAACTGAAAGCATTTCATCTAAGACCAGGAACAATACAAGTATGTACACTCTCACCACTATTATTCAACATAGTTTTGGAAGTCCTAGCCACGGCAGTCAGAGAGGAAAAACAGGAAAGGAATACAAATTGGAAAAGAAGAAGTAAAACTGTTACTGTTTGCAGATGACATGATACTATACATAGATGATCCTAAAGATGACACCAGAAAGCAACTAGAGCTAATCAATGAATTTGGTAAAGTTTCAGGATACAAAATTAACGCAGAGAAATCTCTTGCATTCCTATACACTAACAATGAAAGTTCAGAAAGAGAAATTAAGGAAACAATCCTATTCATCATTGCAACAAAAAGAATAAAATACTTAGGAATAAACCTACCTAAGGAGGTAAAAGACCTGTATGCAGAAAACTAGAAGACACTGATGAAAGAAATCAAAGATTTCACAAACAGATGGAGAGATATACCATGTTCTTGGATTGGAAGAATCAATATTGTGAAAATGACTATCCTACCCAAAGCAATCCAGAGATTCAATGCAATCCATATCAAATTACCAAGGGCATTTTTTACAGACCTAGAACAAAAAATCTTAAAATTTCTATGGAGACACAAAAGATCCTGAATAGCCAAAGCAATCTTGAAGGAAAAACACAGAGCTGGATGAATCAGACTCCCTGACTTCAGACTATACTACAAAGCTACAGTAATCAAGACAATATGGTACTGGCACAAAAACAGAAATATAGTTCAATGGAACAGGATAGAAATCCCAGAGATAAACCCATGCACCTGTTGTCAACTAATCTATGACAAAGGCAGCAAGGATATACAGTGGAGAAAAAACAGTCTCTTCAATAAGTGGTGATTGGAAAACTGAACAGCTGCATGTAAAACAATGAAATTAGAACACTCCCTAACACCATACACAAAAATAAACTCAAAATGGATTAAAGACCTAAATGTAAGACCAGACACTATAAAATTCTTAGAGGAAAACATAGGAAGAACACTCTTTGCCATAAATCACAGCACATCTTTTTTGACTCACCTCCTAGAGTAATAGAAATAAAAACAAAAATAAACAAATGGGACCTAATGAAACTTAAACACTTTTGCACAGCAAAGGAAACTACAAACAAGACAAAAAGACAACGCTCAGAATGGGAGAAAATATTTGCAAACTATCAACAGACAAAGGATAAATCTCCAAAATATATAAATAGCTCATGCAGCTCAATATTAAAAAAACAAACAGCCCAGTCCCAAAGTGGGCAGAACACCTAAATAGACTTTTCTCCAAAGAAGACATACAGATGGCCAGGAAGCACATGTAAAGCTGCTCAACATTACTAATTCTTAGAGGAATTGCAAATCAAAACTACAATGAGGTATCACCTCACACCAGTTAGAATGGGCATCATCAGAAAATCTCTACAAATAACAAATGCTGGAGAGGGCATGGAGGAAAGGGAACCCTCTTGCACTGTTGGTGGGAATGTAAACTGATACAGCCACTATGGAGAACAGTATGGAGCTTAAAAAACTAAAAATAGAATTACCATATGACCCAGCAATCCCACTACTGGGCATATACTCAGAGAAAACCATGATTCAAAAAGACACATGCACCCCAATGTTCATTACAGCACTATTTACAATAGCCAGGTCATGGAAGCAACCTAAATGCCCATCAACAGACGAATGGATAAAGAAGATGTGGTACATATATATAATGGAATATTATTCAACCATAAAAAGGAATTAAATTGGGTCATTTGTAGAGACATGGATGGACCTAGAGACTGTCATATGGAGTGAAGTAAGTCAGAATGAGAAAAACAAATATCGTATATTAACGCATATATGTGGAATCAAGAAAAATTGTACAGACGAAACGGTTTGCAAGGCAGAAATAGAGACACAGATGTAGAGAACAAACTTATGGACACCAACGGGGGAAAGAGTGGGTGGGGGGGTGGCAGTGGGATGAATTGGGAGATTGGGATTGACATATATACACTAATAATGTATAAAATAGACAACTAATAAGAACTTGCTGTATAAACTAACTAAATAAATAAAATGTTAAAAAAATAATGCTTAGACTAAATGCAGATCCTCCCCTAGGCACTCTGACCCTAAAAAGAAAAGCCAAGAAATTATGAGTAAGTCCGCAGCAGACAAGGGACATGCTGCTCTGGGCCAAAGCAAGGCAAGCCCACTGGGCACCCACATGAGGCCAACATATTTCTTTTAAGGGTGTTTTTACCCTATATATGCCCTGCAGCTTATGTTTAAACTTCAATAACTCAGCAACTTTGACATTATTCCTTTAGGTATGAAAAAGTGATTGGACCATAAGACACAACTGCTAGCTAAAATGCCCTTGCTTTAAAAAAATATTTTAACTCAATTTTGAGTTATATAACCACAAAAGAAAAGAACTAAACCAGCAAGCAATATTGTGGGGAGACAGACATGACCTTCAGATCATTTAAAACAAGTGTTTTTCTCTTTCACGAACTGGCTACATCTCTCATTTTCTCTAAGGCAGTTAATACAATGATATTACCACATAAATATTGGTGAAAATTACGATAAGTATTGGTGAGTAACAAATCTTGGGAAAGTATATCTCACGGTAAAAAGAAATGTCCCTTATTCCATAATAATTCTGATGCTTATACTTCTGTTGATATGTCCCTGAATTACATGCTAGATACTCTTCACAAAGAAATTTACCTTTTCTTTTCCAACTGGTTTGGCTACAAATGTAGAGAAAGCCACACTAACAAGTTTCTCAATGCCAGTGAACATGTCCTGTACTGTGACCTTGATGCTGATCTAAAAAGGAAAGAAAAATAAATTCAAAACTTTTCAGCCGTCTAGACAACAGATGAGACTGCAGCATTCAAAATTCATTTATGCACTTCACCATTGTTTTGTTTTTTGAATAAAACCAGCAATTCAATTTACTTTTAACCAATACTGTCCTCTCAATGATTTTCTATAAAATTGGAAAAAATTTTCTTTCTGATTATAGAAAAATATATATTTACCATGGAAAATTTGGTAAGTATAAAAATTGATAAATGATAAAGATGGAATCTGACAATCAAGAGTAAATATTATCAGTAATTCCATCACTCAGATTAATAGTTGCTAAACTTTATATAAAATTTCTTCCAGTTTTATATATATACATATGTATGAAATGTATCTATATGTATATAGTTGTGTCTGTGTGTGTGTATACACACACACACAAAAGATTATCATACTGTATTTACAATTTTATATTATAATGAAATTTTTTGGCATTTATATGATAAGCATTTTCTAATCCCACTATTACTAAATGTGCTTTTGAAAACAAGATATTAATGAATTCCTTATAGCCCATCAGAGAGATGCACCATAACTTTTTTTTTAATCTTTAGTCTGAGTTTTATAACCAAGATGACATGGACAGCATGTTATTTGCAGTCATGTTATTTGCAGCTTTGTTTTCTCTTTCAGGAGTTTTATTTTTCAGGAATAGCAAGAAAGTAGTTGAGACATTTTATGGTGACACCACAGTGGACTGGATTTCCCCATGTGAAGAACTCTGAAGCTCTGGTCCTCATGATCACACACTGCAGAAGTGTAGGTAAACTCGGGAACATAGCCCAGAGAAATAATACTACCTTCTTGAAATAGTGGGCAACCTCGGGCATCTTAGTTCAGGACTGTGTTATCAATGATAATATCTGTTTCTACATCTTCACCAAGTACATCATGCACAAAAATAATCATCAATTGGTGATTCACTTAACTTATGAAACCAAATTAGTATTTGCATGGTAAACATAAGTTAACTAGATGGTGATTAACCAAATTTAAACCATCCATTTTCAACTCCCAACAACTCTCAACCCCACATAGCCTTCTACTTTCAGAAAAATAGGCAAATGAAAAATAGAATAGACAACTAATAGTAAAAACAAAGCAACAATTCTGGAGAGTTAAAACAAGTTCCAAACATTGTCTTCTATTAGAACAGTTAATTTAGTTATGTATGAAGGCCAAATGTCTCGAAAACATATGCCAGGGAGAATTTCACTTTGTGTCATTACAGAGTGGGTCAGATTGGAATTACATCCTATGAAAACAACTGGAAAATTGGACCAAGTATAGGAAGCAACTATTTTCACACATAGGACAACAGACAACACAGACCTGTGATCTCCAAGGAAAGGGAGATAAATGAAGGGAGCACTTGCATTTCCTGGGTTCTCAGCATGCACATAATTCCCAGACTATGAACAAGGAGGGGAAATGGAAACTTGCTGAATTGAAGAACCAGAAATCAAGGAGATCAAGGCAGCTGAGATTATCCCAGAAAGGAGGGAGCTGCAAAAGGAAAGAATTCCAGGTATGTGCATATTGTTCCTGTTGAGTGTTTGGGTTGATACCAGTCTGAGCATGTGTAGGGTGAAATCCGACAAAGCCAGAAAGGAACAGCTTCTGAGGAAGAAACAGTTATTGTAAGGTAAACAGTTCCAAGAGCTCATACAGCGCTAGGAATCTGGCGTTCCCTCCAGCCAGACCTCAGTGAATACACAACACATTCATAGAGGCCATAGAAGACCACAACTGAGTAGAGGAACTAAATTAGCCCTAGATGGGGCTAGCATTTATTTTTCTTAAGATAAGAAATCTGTGCTTTCAAACTCACCGGGTTCTTTTCGTAGCTTTTAGTCAAACTTCCTCTGGAAATTCTAGCTGCTATCAGGGAATAGGAAGAAAGGAGAAAAGAAAGGGAACTTTCATCTGTGTATGGGCTGAGTATAAAGGAGAGTGCTGTCTCTCAGGGGAAAGGCTAGACCCAGAGGCTACTGTGAGGCAAAGCTCAAGAGCCCCATAGCTGAGGAATCAGGATCCAGAAGCACCATCATAAACTGTCTCTGACAGAGCTCATTTTATCCACAAGTTTTTATTACCTTTCTGATTTCTTCAGGTTTTTTTCTATTCTGTTTATAAACATACTGGGAGAAAGTGACTAAATCAGGGTAAAGCCATCACCATAGGTGTGGTTATTGCCAAAATAGTTCTTCTATGGGTTGATTTGTGTCCTTCACCAAATCTGGTACCTCACAATGTGACCTTATTTGAAAATAGGGTGTAATTAGTTGAGATGAGATCCCTCTGGAGTAGGATGGACCCCTAATCCAATAATGACTGATGTCCTTATAAAAAGGGAAAATTTGGGGGGGTGCCTTCAAGATGGCAGAGGAGTAAGACATGGAGATCACCTTCCTCCCCACAAATACATCAAAATTACATCTACATGTGGAACAACTCCTAAAGAACACCTACTGAATGCTGGCAGAAGACCTCAGACTTCCCAAAAGGCAAGAAACTCCTCAGGTACCTGCGAAGGGCAAAAGAAAAAAGGAAAAACAGACAAAAGAATAGGGACGTGACCTGCACTTTGTGGAGGGAGCTGTAGGAGGAAAAATTTCCACACACTAGGAAGCCCCTTCACGGGCAGGGACAGGGGTGGGGGGTGGGGGGGGAAGCTTTGGAGCCACGGAGGAGAGCTCAGCAGCAGGGGTGCAGAGCGCAAAGCGGAGAGATTCCCACACAGAGGATCGGTGCCGACCAGCACTCACCAGGCCAAAAGACTCGTCTGCTCACCCGCCGGGGCGGGCGGGGGTTGGGAGCTGAGGCTGGGCTTTGGAGGTCACATCCCAGGGAGAGGACTGGGGTTGGCTGCATGAACACCGCCTGGATGGGGGCTAGTGCGCCACAGCTAGCTGGGAGGGAGTCCAAGAAAAAGTCTGGACCTGCCTAAAAGGTAAGAGACCATTGTTTAGGGGTGTGTGAGGAGAGGGAATTCAGAGCACCGCCTAAATGAGCTCCAGAGTTGGGCGTGAGCCGTGGCTATCATCGCAGGCACCAGGGATGGGCATGAAATGCTAAGGCTGCTGCTGCAGCCACCTAAGAGCCTGTGTGCAAGCGCAGGTCACTATCCATACCTCCCCTCCCGGCAGCCTGTGCAGCCCGCCACTGCCAGGGTCCCATGATCCAGGGACAACTTCCCCGGGAGAACACACGGCGCACTTCAGGTTATTGCAACGTCACAGTGGCCACTGCTGCCACAGGCTTACCCCACCTTCCATACCCCACCTACCCCCAGCATGAGTGAGCTAGAGCCACCTAATCAGCCGCTCCTTTAACCTTGTCCTGTCTGGGTAGGGAACAGATGCCCTCAAGAAACTTACACGCAGAAGCGGGGCCAAATCCAAAGCTGAACCCCAGGAGCTGTGCGAACAAAGAAGAGAAAGGGAAATTTCTCCCAGCAGCCTCAGGAGCAGCGAATTAAACCTCCACAATCAACTTGATGTACCCTGCATCTGTGGAATACCTGAATAGACAACAAATCATCCCAAAATTGAGGTGATGGACTTTGGGAGCAGCTGTAGATTTGGAGTTTGCTTTCTCCAAATAATTTGTTTCTGGTTTATGTTTATCGGAGTTTAGTATTTAGAGCTTATTCTCATTGGTAGATTTCTTTATTGATTTGGTTGCTCTCTTCTTTAATTTTTTTTTTTTTTTTTGCAGTATGCGGGCCTCTCACTGTTGTGGCCTCTCCTGTTGCAGACCACAGGCTCCGGACGTGCAGGCTCAGCGGCCATGGCTCACGGGCCCAGCCACTCTGCTGCATGTGGAATATTCCCGGACTGGGGCACAAATCCGCCTCCCCTGCATCGGCAGGTGGACTCTCAACAACTGCGCCACCAGGGAAGCCCTAATTTTTATCCTTTTTCTCTTTTTGTGAGTGTGTATGTGTATGCTTCTTTTTGTGATTTGTCTGTATAGCTTTGCTTTTGCCATTTGTCCTAGGGTTCTGACTGTCCATTTTGTTTGTTTGTAACTATAGTTTTTAGCGCTATAACCAACTTTTTTGGTTTGGTTACTCTCTTCTTTCTTTCTCTCTTTTTTTAATTTTTTATTTTTAATAACATATTTTATTCCTTTTTTCTCTCTTCCTCCTTCCCTCACTCCATCTCTTCCTTCCTTCCTTCCTTTCTTTCTTCCTTTTCTTCTGAGCCGTGTGGCTGACAGGGTCTTGGTGCTCTGGCCGGGTGTCAGACCTGAGCCTCTGAGGCGGGAGAGCCGAGTTCAGGACATTGGTCCACCAGACACCTCCAAGCCCCACATAATATCAGATGACAAAAACTCTCCCAGAGATCTCCACCTCAATGCTAAGACCCAGCTCCACTCAACGATCAGCAGGCTACAGTGGTGGACACCCTATGCCAAACAACTAGAAAGACAGGAACACAGACACACCCATTAGCAGAGAGGCTGCCTAAAATCATAATAAGTTCACAGACACCCCAAAACACACCACCAGACGTGGTCCTGCCCACCAGAAAGACAAGATCCAGCGTCATCCACCAGAACACAGGCACCAGTCCCCTCTACCAGGAAGCCTACACAACCCACTGAACCATGCTTACCCACTAGGAGCAGACACCAAAAACAGTGGGAACTATGAACCTGCAGCCTGTGAAACGGAGACCCCAAACACAGTAAGTTAAGCAAAATGAGAAGACAGAGAAATACACAGCAGATGAAGCAGCAAGGTAAAAACCTACCAGACCAAACAAATGGAGAGGAAATAGGCAGTCTACCTGAAAAAGAATTCAGAGTAATGATAGTAAAGATGATCCAAAATCTTGGAAATAAGAATGGAGAATATACAAGAAACGTTTAACAAGGATCTAGAAGAACTAAAGAGCAAACAATGAAGAACAGCACAATAAATGAAATTAAAAATTCTCTAGAAGGGGCTTCCCTGGTGGTGCAGTGGTTGAGAGTCCTCCTGCCGATGCAGGGGACACGGGTTCGTGCCCCGGTCCGGGAGGATCCCACATCCCGCAGAGCGGCTGGGCCCATGAGCCATGGCTGCTGAGCCTGTGCATCCGGAGCCTGTGCTCCACAATGGGAGAGGCCACAAGAGTGAGAGGCTCACATACCATTAAAAAAAAAAAAAATTCTCTAGAAGGAATCAATAGCAGAATAACAGACAGAAGAATGGATAAGTGACCTAGAAGATAAAATAGTGGAAATTACTACAGAGCAGAATAAAGCAAAAAAAAAAAGAGAATTGAGGACAATCTCAGAGACCTCTGGGACAACAATAAACACACCAACATTTGAATGATAGGGTTCTCAGAAGAAGAAGAGGGAAGAAAAAGGGACTGAGAAAATATTTGAAGAAATTATAGTTGAAAATTTCCCTACTATGGGTAAGGAAATAATCAATCATGTCCAGGAAATGCAGAGAGTCCCATACAGGATAAATCCAAGGAGAAACATACCAAGACACATATTAATCAAACTATCAAAAATTAAATACAAAGAAAAAATATTAAAAGCAGCAAGGGAAAAGCAACAATTAACATACAAAGGAATCCCCATAAGGTTAACAACTGATTTTTCAGCAGAAACGGCAAGCCAGAAGGGAGTGGCAGGACATATTTAAAGTGATGAAAGGGAAAAACCTGCAACTGAGATTACTCTACCCAGCAAGGATCTCATTCAGATTCAACAGAGAAATTAAAACCTTTACAGACAAGCAAAAGCTAAGAGAATACAGCACCACCAAACCAGCTCTACAAAAAATGCTAAAGGAACTTCTCTAGGCAGGAAACACAAGAGAAAGAAAAGACTTACAATAACAAACCCAAAACAATTAAGAAAATGGTAATAGGAACATACGTATCAATAATTACCTCAAATGTAAATGGATTAAATGCTCCAACCAAAAGACATAGACTGTCTGAATGGATACAAAAACAAGACCTGAAAGAACAAGAAATGTCTATTTAGGTCTTCTGCCCATTCTTGGATTGGGTTGTTTTTTTTGATACTGAGCTGCTTGTATATTTTGGAGATTAATCCTTTCTCAGTTCCTTCATTTGCAAATATTTTCTCCCATTCTGCGGGTTGTCTTTTCATCTTGTTTGTGGTTTCCGTTGCTGTGCAAAAGCTTTTAAGTTTCATTAGGTCCCATTTGTTTATTGTTTTTATTTCCATTTCTCTAGGAGGTGGGTCAGAAGATCTTGCTGTGATTTATGTCATGTAGTATTCTGCCTATGTTTTCCTCTAAGAATTTTATAGTGTCTGGTCTTACATACAGGTCTCTAATCCATTTTGAGTTTATTTTTGTGTATGGTGTTAGGAAGTGTTCTAATTTCATTCTTTTACATGTAGCTGTCCAGTTCTCCCACCACCACTTATTGAAGAGGCTGTCTTTTCTCCATTGTATATTCTTGCCTCCTTTATCAAAGATAAGGTGACCATATGTGCATGGGTTTATCTCTGGGCTTTTTATCCTGTTCCATTGATCTATATTTCTGTTTTTGTGCCAGTACCATACTGTCTTGATTACTGTAGCTTTGTAGTATACAATGGAGTCAGGGAGCCTGATTCCTCCAGCTCCATTTTTTTTTCTCAAGATTGCTTTGGCTATTTGGGGTCTTTTGTGTTTCCATACAAATTGTGAAATTTTTTGTTCTAGTTCTGTGAAAAATGGCATTGGTAGTTTGATAGGGATTGCATTGAATCTGTAGATTGCTTTGGGTAGTACATTTTCACAATGTTGATTCTTCCAGTCCAAGAACATGGTATATCTCTCCATCTGTTTGTATCACCTTTAATTTCTTTCATCAGTGTCTTATAGTTTTCTGCATACAGGTCTTTTGTCTCCCTAGGTAGGTTTATTCCTAGGTATTTTATTCTTTTTGTTGCAATGGTAAATGGGAGTGTTTCCTTAATTTCTCTTTCAGATTTTTCATCATTAGTGTATAGCAATGCAAGAGATTTCTGTGCATTAATTTTGTATCCTGCTACTATACTAAATTCATTGATTAGCTCTAGTAGTTTTCTGGTAGCATCTTCAGGATTCTCTATGTATAGTATCATGCCATCTGCAAACAGTGACAGTTTTACTTCTTCTTTTCCAATTTGTATTCCTTTTATTTCTTTTTCTTCTCTGATTGCTGTGGCTAAAACTTCCAAAACTATGTTGAATAATAGTGGTGAGAGTGGGAAACCTTGCCTTGTTCATGATCTTAGTGGAAATGGTTTCAGTTTTTCACCATTGACAATGATGTTGGCTGTGGGTTTGTCATATATGGCCTTTATTATGTTGAAGTAAGTTCCCTCTATGTATACTTTCTCGAGGGTTTTTATCATAAATCGGTGTTGAATATTGTTGAAAGCTTTTTCTGCATCTATTGAGATGATCATATGGTTTTTATCCTTCAATTTGTTAATATGGTTTATCATTGATTGGTTTGCATATATTGAAGAATCCTTGCATTCCTGGGATACACCCCACTTGATCATGGTGTGTGATCCTTTTAATGTGATGTTGGATTCTGTTTGCTAGTATTTTGTTGAGGATTTTTGCATCTATGTTCATTAGTGACATTGGCCTGTAGTTTTCTTTCTTTGTGACATCTTCGTCTGGTTTTGGTATCAGGGTGATGGTGGCCTCGTAGAATGAGTTTGGGAGTGTTCCTCCCTTTGCTATATTTTGGAAGAGTTTGAGAAGGATAGGTATTAGCTCTTCTCTAAATGTTTGACAGAATTCACCTGCGAAGCCATCTGGTCCTGGACTTTTGTTTGTTGGAAGGTTTTTAATCACAGTCTCAATTTCAGTTCTTGTGATTGGCCTGTTTGTATTTTCTATTTCTTCCTGGTTCAGTCTCAGGAGGTTGTGCATTTCTAAGAATTTGCCCATTTCTTCCAGGTTGTCCATTTTATTGGCATATAGTTGCTTGTAGTAATCTCTCATGATCCTTTGTTTTTCTGCAGTGTCAGTTGTTACTTCTCCTTTTTCATTTTTATTCTACTGATTTCAGTCTGCTCCCTTTTTTTCTTGATGAGTTTGGCTAATGGTTTATCAATTTTTTTTATCTTCTCAAAGAAACCTCTTTTAGTTTTATTGATCTTTGCCTATCATTTCCTTCATTTCTTTCTCATTTATGTCTGATCTGATCTTTATGATTTCTTTCCTTCTGCTAACTTTGGGTTTTTTTGTTGTTCTTTCTCTAATTGCTTTAGGTGTAAAGTTAGGTTGTTTATTTGAGATGTTTCTTGTTTCTTGAGGTAGAATTGTATTGCTATAAACTTCTCTCTTAGAACTGCTTTTGCTACATCCCATAGGTTTTGGGTGGTTGTGTTTTCATTGTCATTTGCTCCTAGGTATTTTTTGATTTCCTCTTTGATTTCTTCAGTGATCTCTTGCTTATTTAGTAGCGTATTGTTTAGCCTCCATGTGTTTGTATTTTTTACAGATTTTTTTCCTGTAATTGATATCTAGTCTCATAGCGTTGTGATCAGAAAAGTTACTTGATACAATTTCAATTTTCTTAAATTTACCAAGGCTTGACTAGTGACCCAAGATATGGTCTATCCTGGAGAATGTTCCAAGAGCACTTGAGAAGAAAGTATAATCTGATGTTTTTGGATGGAATGTCCTATAAATATCAATTAAGTCCATCTTGTTTAATGTATCATTTAAAGCTTGTGTTTCCTTATTTATTTTCATTTTGGATGATCTGTCCATTGGTGAAAGTGGGGTGTTAAAATCCCTTACTATTATTGTGTTACTGTTGATTTCCCCTTTTATGGCTGTTAGCATTTGCCTTATATATTGATGTGCTCCTTTTTTGGGTGCATAAATATTTACAATTGTTATATCTTCTTCTTGGATTGATCTCTTGATCATTATGTAGTGTCCTTCTTTGTCTCTTGTAATAGTCTTTATTTTAAAGTCTATTTTTTCTGATATGAGAATTGCTACTCCAGCTTTCTTTTGATTTCCATTTGCATGGAATATCTTTTTCCATCCCCTCACTTTCAGTCTGTATGTGTCCCTAGGTCTGAGGTGGGTCTCTTATAGACAGCATATGCAGCTCAATATCAAAAAAACAACCCAATCCAAGAATGGGCAGAAGACCTAAATAGACATTTCTCCAAAGAAGATATACAGATTGCCAACAAACACATAAAAGGATGCTCAGTATCACTAATCATTAGAGAAATGCAAATCAAAACTATAATGAGTTATCACCTCACACCTGTCAGAATGGCCATCATCAAAAAATCTACAAACAATAAATGCTGGAGAGGGTGTGGAGAAAAGGGAACCCTCTTGCACTGTTGGTAGGAATGTATATTGATACAGCTACGATGGAGAACAGTATGGAGGGTCCTTAAAAAACTAAAAATAGAACAACCATACGACCTACCAATCCCACTAGTGGGCATGTACCCTGAGAAAACCATAATTCAAAAAGAGTCATGTACCCCAATGTTTATTGCAGCTCTATTTCCAATAGCCAGGACATGGAAGCATCCTAAGTGTCCACTGAAAGATGAACAGATAAAGAAGATGTGGCACATATATACAATGGAATATTAGCCATAAAAAGAAATGAAATTGAGTTATTTGTAGTGAGGTGGATGGACCTTAGAGACTGTCATACAGAGTGAAGTACATCAGAAAGAGAAAAACAAATACCGTATGCTAACACATATATATGGAATCTAAAAAAAAAATATTGGGTCTGAAGAACCTAGGGGCAGGACAGGAATAAAGACGCAGACATAGAGAATGGACTTGAGCACCCGAGGAGGGGGTAGGGTAAGCTGGGACGCAGTGAGAGAGTGACATCGACATATATACACTACCAAAAGTAAAACAGATAGCTAGTGGGAAGTAACCACATAGCACAGGGAGATCAGCTCAGTGCTTTGTGTCCACCTAGAGGGATGGGAGGGATGGGATAGGGATGGTGGGAGGGAGATGCAAGAGGGAGGACATATGGGGATGTATATATATATATATATATATATATATATGTATAGCTGATTGACTTTGTTATAAAGCAGAAACACACCATAGTAAAGCAATTATACTCCAATAAAGATGTTAAAAATTTTTTTTAATAAAAAGGGAAAATTTGGACACATACACACACACACACACACACACACATAGGGAGAACACCATGTGCAGATGAAGGCTGAGATCGGGGTGAAGCAAACCACTGGCAAACCACCAGAGGTTAGGAGGGAGGATGGGGGCAGATTCTCTCCCATAGGCCTTGGAAGGAACCAACCCTACTGACACCTTGATGTAGGACTGCTAGCCTCCAGAACAGTGAGACAATAAATTTCTGTTGTTTAAGGCACCTAATCTGTGAAACTTTGTCATAGAATCCCTAAGAAACAAATGTAAGTCCCTACATGTCTTTTGTGCCCAGAGATCAAAGGGACTGCTACTGAGCAAACTACAAGTTGCAACATGGGATCCATGAACTCCTTTCCTGCTATTTTAACCTGGATAGAGACTTCAAAATCTCCCAAGAATTTTGTATTCATAGCTATAATAAAGAAAAGAAAACCAGGTAGGCGAAGAAGAAAAATCTAAGCTTCCCTTCTTGCTCCAATTACTCTGCCTTTCAAAAATTAGTTAATTGTGGGGCTAGTTTTCATTATAGGTGAGGAGATAGGGAACAAGTAGAATTAGAATAGTAATAGAGTCAGAATAATTAAGAAATAAAACCTATACCTGGCAAAGAACCAAGGGAGTGCCCTCCCTTGTATGTTTACTTTGTGTATATCCTTTTATGTAAAAATAGTTCATTGCATCACATTTAATTTTAGTAGCAGGGAAACACAGGCTTATTATTTACCTGTGAGCCTGACTACAGATTCAATGGCCTTCTGAAATTCAGAATCACATGAACTCCAAGTTATTCCAGGCCTCCTCCTCTCTCCTCTGTAAACAATGAAGAAATGAGCACCAACAGGCAGAAGGAAGAAAAGGGAGCCTCTTACCTCCATGCTTGTGCTGAACGCTCTAGTAACTTTCGCTTTGATGGTTATAACTTGTCCAACTCTAGATTAAAAAAAAAAAACAACAGTAATTCTAGCACATCTCATTTCAGACTTGGAGATTCACTTAAATGTTTGTGCCATAGAACAGTTCCACCTTATGCTGATAATGTTCATGCATGAGAAACTCAATAACATAACGAGACAGCACTAAAAATAGATACTGATTATTGTAAACCACACAAGAGTTAGCTGACTACCTCTTTTTAACAGAAAACGGCCTTTGCAAAGATGGTGTGCAAAATGATTTCCAAATCTACAACAGATACTTGACTGTACCACAGCTGTTCGGTTAAGAGAAAACGAACACACATGCAAACCTATACAATTGATATTTTTAAATGTTGGTTAACAAATAAATGGTAAACATACAAGCAAGCAAACAAACTGAATACCTTCACTCGGTTTACAGGAGCCCTCAATGTTGCCAGATGATCCATTCACTCCACATTATTACTGGGACTCTGGTCATGTAACCCTAGTTGTTTCAAAGCTTTTGTGTTCTGGCCCTTCAGTCACCTAAGGGTCTACCCAATATAAGCCTCCTCAGTTTTTCTCCCTGACTTCAAAGTTGAACTACATTCTCACTATTCTTCTCAATCTTCTGTTTCAGGGGAAGAAAAATAGATCTCTTCCAGACCTCTTTCTTTACCCGTGCCCTTGATCCCATCCTACTCTTACCTTTCCTCCTGCACCATGGCCTGGCTTAGGCAGCTCTTTCCTCTTTTGTACCCTCAATCTCTGCCCCTTCCTTGACTCCTTCTCAGTCTGTGAAAATGTTCAAGGCTTTTCCTTGCTAAAAATCTTTCTCTCAAGTTTATTCTATCACAACATTTTTTTCTCTTCTCCTCTATATTTCTCCATATTCAAACTTCCTAAAATAATCTTTTTCTTTTTCCAGCTCATACATTTAACAAATGTTTACTGAGTTACAACTAGTCCTGGCACGAAACTAAGACCTCAGGATACAGTGATTAACAAGATAAGGTTGATGACATCAAGGAGACCAGTCTTCACTTGGGACATCAGGATGCAGACAGGTGAAGTGCAACGCTATGAAATTTTTCAAAAGGAAGAAAGAATCAAGTATTGCAAAAACACCCAGAAGTGACTAATGTGAAAAGTCAGGAAAGGAGCCATAGAAGAGGTAACATCTGAGATGGGTCTTAAAAGATTAGGATTTTGTCAGGTTCAGAAGTTTGGGGGTTTCATCTCTCATTCACTTCTCAGCCACTCAAATCTAGCTGTTGCTTCCACATCTTACTCCTGATATCTCTGAAGTCACTTCCTAACAGCTAAATCCAAGGTCTTCTCTCACTTAACAGCATCAATCAACCTCTTTCTTCAGGAAACCTTCTCTTCCCTTGGCTTCCAAAATACTGTTCTCTCTTCATTCTCAGTTTTCTTCACTGATTTCCCTTTCTTAATCCATTCCTTAATGGTAGCCATCCACCAAATTTATGTTCTTTGTTTTTTCTCATTTCGGCCTCTTCCTGAAGACCTTGTTCTCTTCCACAATCCTATCATCTTTATAGAGATGATTCTCAAATCTAAATCTTTAGCCCGAACCTCATTCTTGAAACACAGAGCCATATTTTCAAACTTCTCTCAGCAGATTCAGCTAATGGTTATGGAGGCCCTACTAGGCTGAGTGATAGCTGCTTACACACACATTACCTAATTTCACTTAATCCCCACACTTAGCACATGCAAACCCAAACCAATTTTCTCTTTTCCTTAAACTTGTTCCTCCTAGATTTCCTAACTCTGTTTGGTAAAGTTTCTAGCAGAGATTTACAGTGATAACACGAGGCAGAGAGTCCCTTTTCAAAGCTACTGTAGTACTTTGTACTCATATACTACCAAAATCTTCCACCTCTGCCTGTCAGACTCTGAGGAGGGGAAGCATCTTGCCACTTTTTTTTTTGGCCACACCATGTGGCATGTGTAACTTCCCTGACCAGGGCTCGAACCTGCTCCCCCTGCAGTGGAAGTGCTGAGTCTTAACCACTGGACCACCAGGGAAGTCCACCTTGCCACGTTTTTGTCTCTTTTGTGAACTCTGCCCTTCCTTTAAAAGCAGGAGACATTCTGCTTTTCATTCTGCTAAAATCCCAAGTAAAATCAATTTCATAGCATGGCATTCAAGGTCTTCTGTTACCCAGCCCCACAGTGCTGCTGGGGCATCATCTCTGCACGCCAGGCTTTTCCTAACCACCCCCCACTTCTTCCCACCTCAATGCTTAGGCTCTTACATGTATGTACCTCATCTTGTGAAGTCCTTTTCCTATTCACCAGTGAAAATCTATACCTCATTCAAGGCCCACATTAAATACTACCTCCATCATGAAACTCTCATTGGTTCTCCAGTCAAAATGTACCTTTTATCTACCCCACAGAATTTATATCTCACCCTAGGCATGCATCCTATCATACTTTCTATTCTGATGACTATGTATTTGTTTGACTTTCTTACCAGACTGAGTGACTGCCACACTTCAGTATTGTGTCATAAACATTCACATATTCTATTGAACCTAGAGCAGTACTTTTGGTATATTCAATATATATTGTGAATTGAAAAAATATCTAATGTGGGACTTCCCTGATGGCACAGTGGTTAAGACTCTGCACTCCCAATGCAGGGGGCCCGGGTTCGATCCCTGGTCTGGAAACTAGATCCCACGTGCATGCTGCAACCAAGAGTTTGCCACAACTAAGGAGCCCGCCTGCCGCAACTAAGACCTGATGCAACCAAATAAATAAATATTTTTTAAAAATCAATATAGTAAAAAAAAATAATATGGCTTTTAAACAAATTGTATGGCTTTCTATATGTAGTTCTTAATTTTCTTTTTTTAATGGTGCAGGTCCCATATATTTTAGTGGCCACAAATCCTTTCTGGTAACACAAACACAAAATGGTTCAAATGGCAAACCACACTTTAATGATGAGGTTACTAGTTAAGTCTAAGTTACAGAATTTAGGATTGGAAAGTACATAATAGATGTTTTATTGCAATATACTGTTGGCATTCCTAAATTTAATAACGGTGCTTTAATCTATTCCCAAATAAGTTTGGATTTTCAGTAATCTATAATTGTGTTGAGATACAAACACATGTCAACTTTTTCTACTTCAGGAAAAATCACATAGCTAGTATCTGTGCTTAGTCAATAGACCCAATAGACCTTTATCTATATCTACAAGTCTCTAGAATGTCAAGGGCTCTTTCACTGACACTGCAGCTACCTATGAGAACAAGCATTAGGAGATGTTCAATAAAGGTTGCTGATCACAAAGATAGAAGAAGTGGGTTGGAGAAAGCACTGGATAGAGCATAAGAAGATCCAGGCTCTAAGTGTCCTCTGTCCTTTGGCTGGCTCTGGGCCTTAGGCTTCAGTTTCTTATCAGTACAAAGAGATGATTGGGTTGAGTTCTAAAGGTCTTTCCATATCTATGATTCTAATGCCTACCAAAAATTTCTTTTGGGTTAGCTTTGGAGATATAACTTCTTTATGCATGTCATTTTATTTAACTTAATTTTGTTTGTATATAAATGAATAAGTGCCAAATAGATAAATGTAAGCTGGAGGTTGTAGAGATGAAGTGGGCATCTCACTGGACAGACTACTTAGGGTTTTGAAAACAGGTGGCAGCTACCCCGTGGTCCTTGAGAACCATCCCAGACTAGAAACAGATGATCTTCTCTCTTCCTTTTTCTAAACATAACATAAGAAAAAGGAAGAGAGAAGATCATCTGTTTCTAGTCTGGGATGGTTCTTTTAGGATCAAGATATTCAGAAAGAAAAAAAAGAGTTACATAAAATCAGATAAATTAAGTAAAACCATATAACCCTAGTTTATTACAGTTATTAATGTAACCTCTTTAAAAAAATAATTCTTAATTCTGTCCACCAAAAAGGCATAGAAATAATGACCAACCCTGCATCAGTGAGCATGTTAAACAGGTATACAGTGAGCAGATACAAAATGTGGTAAACGCTATAGGACAAATGACCAGGTTTCTTTAAAAAACAAATTGCAAGAGAAAAGAAGAAAGGGAAGTTTTTATGTTAAAGGTCATATCAGCCATATTGGATCCTGATTCAATCCATAGACCAATTGTTTAAATTAAAAAAAAATTTTTTTGAGACCATTGGGAATGATAGTTTTTCTTAATGGTATTGCAGTTACGTTATTATGTTTTCTAAAAGAGCCCTGATCTTTTAGAAATATATACTGAAATATTCAGAGATGATGTCTGGGATTTGCTTCAAAATAATCCAGGTATGTGGGGGAGTATGGAAGGGTATTGATAAAACAACAGCATTTATGAGTTGATTATTGTTGTAGTTAGGTGTTGGGTCCTTGGGGATACATGGAAGTATTCTCTCTACTTTTGTATATGGTTGAAAGATTTGTGTATCTTGAAATTTTCTACAATAAGAGATGGTAAAACATATACACACTCCTACACATAAAATGTTTTTCATAATTTAACACCTCTACTCAGATGAATTAATGTTTACCCAACAACCTAATGATGAAATTCACCATCATAGAGATACTTATTATCATTAATAGTAAAGGAAGGAGCCATTCAGAACCAGCTTTTAGAAATCCTGCAGTGCCTTATACCAGAATGCATTTAATGCTGAGAGCTATTTCTCAACAAAATCAGGGCTGCAAATTTACACTTAATAGTATTTACTAAAAGTAGGTCCTGAAATTATTATTATGTTTTACTGATTTACATTGGTTCAAATGTTACATTAACAAATTGGATCCCTGGCTCCAAATGAGTATGCTTAGGTGCCACAAATACATGTTGTAAATGAACCAATAAACCCAGGAGAAAGGTGTGATAAAGCAATGCCACTTACCTAGCTGTCTCCTCAAATTGTATGTCATCCACTGAGGCTGTAACACAGGAAACCCCAGCATGTTTTTCAGCTTCAAAAAATAGGTTAAAAATGGGCTGCATTAATAGTTATTAAAATATTTCAGCATGCAGGAAAAGGAATAAAACAAGTGGATTTATTCTAGTAACTCATCCTCTTATGCAGTATAGGACCACTGTGCCCACACTTCTGGATGAACTGGATTGATAACAGTTCCTTTGCTCAATAAGTTATTTTTCTACTGCATGGAAATTACTGTACTTTCTCTGAAGTTTTAACTTATACTGTCTTTGATTTGAAATTCAGCACCAATACCCAGCATATCTAGCTATTCAGATAGTAACTTTAGTAAGTTAGTGTCAAATTTAAATATTTTGTCAGGTACTACCCTTCTTTCGTTTAAAAAAACAATGCACCAAAGCTGTATCTATTATCCCACATAACCAGTAGCTGAATATATTTAAACCACTTAACCAGTGCAAGCACTGAACAGTGTGGAAGACCTTAAGTTCATACCCCAAATCAGAGAGAAACTTGTCTGGGCATCAGAGAAATAGAGATGGGCACATAGTAATATTTAATCAATATTTATTATTTATTACTACCAAATTCATATGAAATTCATTATGCATTAATTATGTTGGAGGAGAAAAGCATTGAGTAGGGTGAGAGAGATTAGGGAAGCACTCCAGTTATTTCCATGTTCCCTGCCTGCATTTTATAATATTTATTTATTTATTTATTTATTTATTTATTTTTGGCTGTGTTGTGTCTTCGTTGCTGCCCTTGGGCTTTCCCTAGTTGCAGCGAGCGGGGGCTACTCTTCGTTGCAGTGCACGGGCTTCTCATTGTGGTGGCTTCTCTTGTTGAAGAGCACAGGCTCTAGGTGCATGGGCTTCAGTAGTAGTGGCACATGGGCTCAGTAGTTGTGGCTTGCAGGCTCTAGAGCGCAGGCTCAGTAGTTGTGGTGCATGTGCTTAGTTGGGATCTTCCTGGATCTTCCTGGACCAGGGCTTGAACCCGTGTTCCCTGCATTGGCAAGCGGATTCTTAACCACTGCGCCACCAGGGAAGTCCCTCTGTCTGCAGTTAATTTGTTGAGATTTTTTTTTTGATTGTTGGTTTTACTTTATGTAAAAGTATCTGAATTTTTCCTCTTTGGGAAAAATCTTGACATGTGGTTTTTCCAGAATTTCATTTTGAGGAACAGTCAGTTAAAACCCAAACAGACTGCATTAGCTTTTTAAAGAAATTTTAACTCCATTTTAATTTTGGAGACTTCACTCCTGCTGTCATATTATGAAAAAGAGACAGTGAATTATATTGAATTTGCATTCTTTGTGTGTAGTGGATTACATTAATTGCAATATATATTGATAGTCCCAGGTAAAGTGATATGAGAAAATACTCCAGATAGCAAGTATTTAAAACATTCCTCCCTATGATCTAATTCTGTAGAAAACTGGACATTCTGGTTTTACTAGTTGGAAATAACTATTCTTCCAAATATGCAGATAACATAAACTGAGTTACCAGAAAACTAACCATAGCAGAACTCTGTGTGTGAGTGATGGAGGCGGGGAAATGGGTTTCCCAGCTCTAAAGTTCAATTAGAGGAAGGAAACATAAAAGTATTAGACTCTAGAAAGTTGGGTTCAATTTAATTCAGTATATCAAACATTTGTTAAATTCCCATTGATTTCCAGACACTGAGCTGTTATCAGTCCTATCTTTTAATGAGTCTACTCAGTGACAGAGATCTAGCCATAGTCAATAAAGTGTTGACTAAAGGGTATGTAATAGACATTCATTCTGGTCACCTGACATGAGGGGATGATATGTTGAGTTTATTAAACTATTCTTGTAGGTAAAGTGTTACCATGTACATCAACATGAGTTACCAAATTTTGAATGATTTAAATGATAACTAAAGTGCAAAAACCAATAAAAGACTAAATTTTTATTGTATATATTGGGTGTCTTCTATGTATATATAGCACAAAGAAACATAATCATAATAATTATGATTTATTATTGGCCTGGCACTGAGCTAAGTATGCATATCAATTACATGAGGTTGATACTGTTATTAGTTCTATCTTACAAAAGAGGCAATTTTGGCTTATAAAAATCAAATACATCGTTCTAAATAGTTATTTTTACTACAGAAGCAACAGGAACTCTGAGAAAAGAAAAGACCAACCAAGGAATGCTCCCTAGAGAAGTACTTGGCTGCATATGGGATTCAGGAGCTCAACTGCCATGTTTTACATTATAGACTTTCAAGGGCCATTAAATTAAAAATGAAAAATGAAAATATGGGGAACCAACACAGGCCACAATTTTTACATGTGTTTATTTTCTTTTTACAAGTGTGACAGATATGAATTCAACAGGACCAGTCTGTTCTGGTTCTTGGTTTTGATTGCCCTTCATGCAGTATGCCAGTAAAAGTGGAGAAACCCTAAAGCTATTTCTGATTTCCTGGGGAAATTGAGAGAAGCTGAGGAACAGCTAAGTGGATATAGTCCAGGTATGATGACTGATAAAAATGACGGTGGCTTCATTCATTCTTTCTTTTAACTAATATTGATTGAACACTTGTGCTATGCCAGCCTCTCTGTAAGGTGCTGGAAATATAAAACAGCTACTATCCCTATTCTCATGGAATCTAGTGAGGAGCCAGACATTAATTAAATGAATACATAATAACAAAATGAGTTAGGTGATCTGAAGGAAACATGGATTTTGTGAGGGTCTGTAAACTGAGGAACCACACCTAGGTGGCATGTCAGGGAAGGTTTCCCTGTGGAGAGAATGCTTGAAGTGAGATCTGAAAGATGAGAAGGAGTAAAACAGTTGTGTGTTGTGGAGGAGAGCAGGGAAGGGCTTGCTGGGCAGAAGGAACAGTGACTACAAAGGTCCTGGGGTTTTTGTGGCAAAATGCAAAAAGCAAGAAGGAGAGTAGGTAAGATAAGGCTGAGGGGAAGGCTGAGGATAAACCATGCATAGGGCCTTGAAGCTCTTGGTTGACAATTTTTATAATATTTAGTATTAAAGATATTGTTTCAGTATCTTCTGGTCTCCAGATGAGGCCGGTGGCTAATTCTAACAAGGTCAGTGGCTAATTCTAATCCTTGTTTTCCTACAAGGATTAACATTAACCGTGTTTCCAAACCAACTTTATCATAAAGGTTTCTTCAATATTGTATTATTAGTAATATAACTATTAAGGTCCACAGTAATTGGTTATCAATTGACTCCTGCTGTGATCCGAGTTTCCAAAGGTGTAAAACCATAGAAATCTTAATGAAAATTGCAGGAGGGCAATTGTTTCTCCATTATAGGACAGAAGCACTAAGTGAGGTAACTTTAAAAGTCACATCAATATTCACATAATGAATTCAGTTGCCATGGCAATAGGCATGGCAACTGAATAATTTCTATACTTGTTTCTCATACATGTGAATTACTTTTATATTCATGTCTCCATTATTGTTATTATAACAGACCTCAAATCCTGATAAAAACTGTTAAGACAGAAACCAAACAGACCTATCAACAAACAGAAAATAAACAGATTGGCATCAGATATATGACTGAATTTTGTGGGTGGTTAACACACAGGGCATTAGAAACTCTATGCACACTCATTGAAGAAAACAGGAATTTGTAATCAGCTGAGCTTTACTTTTGTCCTGTATAAAATAAGAGTCCTGGGATACACGATCTTAAGCTCCTTCCAGCTCTAATATTTTATCCTAACATATTTTACTTAAAATGTACATTTGCTGAGTCTATTAAGTGCCTTACGCAAAGCCTGGCTTCCTTTTAGAAATGAGATTCCAAGTTCTGGACCCATCCATCCAATTACCCATCCATATAATCAGGAAGTTTTTATTTAGTGCTTACTTATTAAGTGCTTACTAAGCTTCAGTTTACATGCTAATTGGCCAGGCAGGAAATAAAAGGTGAACATATATGTACACAAAGTAATTACGGATTGTGCTAAGTGGTGTGGAGGAATTTGGAAAGGGTGTTGTGATGAAAGGGTGCAAATGTAAAGCAGGTAGTTAGGAAAGACTGCTCTGCATAAATGATATTTAGTGGAGATGGAATGCATGGAAAGGGCCAAGAGAAGAGTGTAAAGGCAAAAATAACAGCAGGTGCAAAGGTCCTTCGCAGAGACTACATGACGGTGTGGAAGGCAACAAACTGAATTCAGAAGCAGATATAAGAGGTGAGTGATGTATTAAACTAGACATTAAAGAGATTTGCAGAAATGTAAACCAGTACTCTAAGTACATTTTTGTTCTTGCTGAAAATATAGTTATTTTACAATAAAAACATGTAATGGGTTTTTGTTCTTTTCAAATGAATTATTTTTTAAAATTTCGCATATGGTAAATATGGGTAAAAGAACAAACACGAAAGCTCTCTGGGGGTCCTCGTTTATTTTATGGGGTAAAGGAGTCCTAAGACTAAAAGGTTTGAGAACCACTGGTCTAGGTCATTCCCAGTGTTGGGTGAACAATCTCAATCATTACTTCCCAGCTGCACGGGGTTTAAAGCTCTGTCAATACCCTCCTCTCCTTCCTTCTCCCTCCTCACCGATCAGGGGTCCTGGTGTGACAGCATCCCGACCTCTGCCGTCTGGACCTCCGTCACCCCGCATCCCCACATCCCAGCCCGCTTCCCAGTTCCCAGACACGCCCCTCCGCTACACACACTGGGCCCCGCCCCCACTCAGGGCTCCTCCACTCCAGACCCCCGGCACCCTGGGTCTCCCCCATCCTACCCTCCCCTTCCAGCACCCCTACCCGCCAGGCAGGCGGCAGCGTCGATCCACTTGAGCAGCTGAGCGGCGCTCAGCTCTCCGCGGAGGTTGGCGTGCGCGGGCTGGATGGCCTGGCTCACGTGCACCTCGCCGGGCGCCGGCCGCTCCAGCTCCATGGCCGGTCAAGAGTGCGAAGCAACCGGCCCTGGCCGCCGCCCGGCCACCAACTGGGCCCGCCCCCGCTCCAAAGGGCACCGAGCCGCTGCCACCCCGGCCCCGCACCCCGCGCCCTGCTGGCCACTGGGCCACCTGGTGCACCGGGAGGTGAGATTTAAGGGGCCAGGAATACCGCGAGGAGGGCGAAAGGGAACTCTCTTCTGTCTCAGAAGACACTGACTCGGGCGGCCGAGGTTGGCAAAGCTGGAACTAGACCGGGTTTCTCACCTATAAAGGGGGGATAGCAGTACTTATCTCAAGAGGACTGTGCAGAGAATTAAATGAGATAAAGTACAAAAGTCATAGCGTGTGCCCGGCTAAGGTGACATAGGTGTTTGCCAAGTAAAGAGTGAGGTTATTATCAGTCTGAAGAACTTGACAGGTGATGGGGAGTTAATAATTAATTAGTTAAATGCTGTCCAGAGAAATGTAGACCTTTTGCTTTAGAAGTTGATTTTAAAGTATTTGACTTCTTATTTTCTTTTTTTTCTGGCTGTAGACTGCCAGGTAGGGTGGGCACTCACTCTTCCCATCCCTAGTTCAAAATACACCTTCTGAGTCTTAGGATAATATAATGGCTCCAAAACCCCCTGTTATTCATCTTTTTGTTATGAAATTACCTCCACTGCCAAACAAACGGAGAAAAATTTAAAAAGGGCTGATCTTTGCTGGCACATCAGAAGTCACCCAATAAGGGAAGTCAACCTTTTGGTTTTAATATAGAGAATTTACAGTTAAAAGCTTCCAACTTGGACTTCCCTGGTGGCGCAGTGGTTAAGAATCCACCTGCCAATGCAAGGGTTCGAGCCCTGGTCTGGGAAGATTCCACATGCCACAGAGCAACTAAGCCCATGTGCCACAACTACTGAGCCTGCGCTCTGGAGCCCGCGAACCACAACTACCGAGCCCATGTGCTGCAACTACTGAAGCCCACGCGCCTAGAGCCCATGCTCTGCAACAAGAGAAGCCACTGCAATGAGAAGCCTGTGCACCTCAACGAAGAGTAGCCCCCGCTCGGCGCAACTAGAGAAAAGCCCGTGCGCAGCAACGAAGACCCAACACAGCCATAAATAAATAAATAAATTAATTAATTAATTAAACAAAACAAAAAAACCTGTCAACTCATTACAAATGAGCCCAACAAATCCCAAGAGAATTTCTTCTTTATGAGAGACAGAATCTAGAACATTAGCGTTCTCATTGTCAAACTTTAGCACATATAAGCTGTTACACTTTCTAGAGCTGAAATCAGTGACTCTACAAAGCAGTTTCCATTATGGAAACAGTGACACCAGAAAACCTCCAGCATGTTATAGAGCCATAGATGTCATATTGTGAGGGCTGGCTGCATCTGGGATGGGTGAGGGAATGGACACCTGGAGAGAAAACCATGTGTCAGACAGGCAGCTGATGTAAAAGGAGCAGTTAAGATAGTAGAGCACCTGACTTGAACTCAGGACTCCTGACTTACCACAAAGTCTAACTGACTCCAACAAATCAGTGCTGCTTTTTTATCCTTGTGCAGATGGCCTGCCAAGCCCCAGCCTGGAGCATCAGAATGGAGATTCTGGTAATTTTGCTTCTCCTTTTAAAGATTTTTTTTTTTTTAATGTAAGAGAGGAATGAAGGAAACACGGACTTGATAACTTTTCAGGATCCTCTGTGAGTAGGTTTCTGTCCCATATAAGCATAAATAAGAATTAGATGCATTCAGTTAGGGAAGTATGAAGTTTGACTTTTATAAAAAGCATGAAAATGACTTTTTTAAACAAACAAATTAAAATGTGTGCTTCTAGGATGGTCCCCTCATGTGCTTATATGCTGATTTCAATGACAGTGTTATTACTCATATCACTTTTGGCATTCCTCATTGGCAAGTGCCTCTAGAGTTCTTAATAGCATCTTGGCAGATTAGATCATTGTTCAGCAAATATTCACTGAGTCTACTAATAACTCCATGCGAGGCACTTATTGGTGTTGGGCCTGGCCACATGACTTGCTTTGGAACGGAATGTGAGGAGGTAACAGTGTACCAATTTGGACCTAGCCCTTGGAGGTACCACATGCTCCTGTTCTCAGGAACATCTGACCTCTGCAGTGAGAAGATGCTAGCCTGAGCTGCTGCCCCATTGGCATCTGGGTGCCGGGCTGAATTCACATATTGCAGAGCCATTCCAGCCAACCTGCAGACTTGCAGCCTGAAGCTGAGCCACACAGCAGACATGCAGACTCCTGAATGAGACATAACTATTTATTGTTGCATGTCACTGTGATTGGGGGATTGTTACACAGTAATAAATAACGGTTACATGCATGAATTTCATTTATTAATATTTTAGAAATTTTATTAAGTTATTGGAAATAAAGTGTGTGTTTAGGTTGGGTTGTATTGTTTTGGGTAAAAAAAGGTGACTGAAGTGATAATAATATGTAAGGACTTGTGTACTTGCTTTATACGTATACTTGGTGGCTTTCTGAAGTGATTATCTGGAAAGGGATAGCATGTGTCTGTATATGTATGTCTAGGAACGTTTGATCAAAGAAGCAGACACAGTACACAAAGTCACTATTGTTTTCTTATATATATTATCTCCTAATTAGATGTCTTGATTATGGTTTCATAGCTTTTGTTGGTTTTGCACTGATTTTCATTTTCATAGCCTCTGCCTGAAACTACTGTTCTTATGTTTTTCTCAATAACATCTGCATGTGTGAACATTTGCTATATCCTTTATCTGTCAAGGATTTTTGCTATTATGTTTGAAAAAAAGGCTTCCATTTTCCATTTCTGTTTAGAGACATCTTTTGGAGATGAGCAGGCTGTGAAGCCAGCTTGATTTTTAGAAGGTCATGCACAGGAGCAGGAAAGCTGATCAGGAAGAGTATGGAAAGCATGATAATCACTAGAATAATAAGAACATCTTTAGAATGTTGGTGTAGGAGGGAAACTAGACAGTTGAACCCCGTCATTCTGGAGATGAGGGAATGAGGTGTTGGCCCTGGCTCGCATTGCAAAGATAATGGTCTGGCTTTGAGAAAACTGAGAGCAAGGAGCATGACATATAAGAAAAGAGACAGAAAAAAAAGTGCTTCCCCCAGAAGCGGACCCTCCAACAGGAATTTGAGAGCAAGCAGTTTATTTGAGAGAAAACTGCAGAAAGCACCTGTAGGAGAGTCAAAAGTGCGGTCCTGGGCTTCCCTGGTGGCGCAGTGGTTGAGAGTCCACCTGCCGATGCAGGGGACGCGGGTTCGTGCCCCGGTCCGGGAGGATCCCGCATGCCGCGGAGCTGCTGGGTCCGTGAGCCATGGCCGCTGAGCCTGCGCGTCCGGAGCCTGTGCTCCGCAACGGGAGAGGCCACAACAGTGAGAGGCAAAAAAAAAGTGTGGTCCTCAGACCAGCATCAGCACCACCTGGGAGCTTGTTAGAAATGCAGAATCTCAGGCCCCACCCCAGACTTGCTAAATCAGAATCTGCATTTTATTAAGATTCCCAGGGGAGTCATAAGCACATCCAAGTTTGTGAAGAACAGCCTGAGTTATTCCTGCCGGAGACATGGAGGAGATTGGAGGTTTCTACCCTCCAGTCTCCACCTTTCATTGGCTGAGAGCTGCTTCCCAGCATAAATTCCTCAGCACTTACACTGACTGCAGGGCAAGAGCGGGCTCTCAGGCAGAGCTTTGCCTCCTTAGGAAGGGAGGATGCTGTCAGCTTGTACTGGAAGCTGGAATGGCGAGTGCTGAGGGGATGGTGGCAAGGCACCAAGAGCCATGATACTTACTGTTCTGAACACCACGGGCAGCTGGGAGCCTTTTCTTTTTATGAGACGAGTCCCAGGCAGAGGGTTTGGTCATTTAAAGTGTTTCACACAGAGATGAACTTTATTAGCTAGCAGTCTCTATCTCCACCTTTGGTAGAGGTTATGAAAGGCGCCAGGTCAGTGTTTTCAAATTCAAATTTATACGGATATGGTTCAAAGTTTAAATACAGAGTTCCTAAACAAAAAATTCAGAGTGTGTTTCCATGTATTTCGGGTGCCAAGTTCTTGCCTGGAGGGTCTTTTTTGCTCCTGGGCCCTATTCTTGGGGTCACGCTGACCTTGGGAAATTGAACTGTCCCATTTAGCGCCTGGAGCCTCAAGCAAAACTTTCTCCTGTTTGTTCCTGTGCCTTCCGTGGCCCCAGCTCTCAGACAAGCATTAGATGTACAAGCCAGGTGTTACCTAATGCATGTGGAGTGCAGCACTTTATTTTTTTGAACAAAAGCCATGTGTATAGAGTCCAATATTTTCTCTTCCCAGGGTTTGCTTGGCCCTACCTTCATTCCAGGAACAGCTCAGTGGAACCCCCTGGCTGCCACCCCCATTGCTTGACAGCAGGCTGGACTCCAGGGATTGCTTTCAAATATGGAGCCAGCCTTGCATCTCTGGAATAACCCCACTTGGTCATGGGGTATAATTCATTTTAAATGTTGCTGAAGTCTCTTTGCTGATATTCCGTTAAGGATTTTTACATCTACATTTTTGAGTCATATTGGTCTCTCCTCTTTTTCTTTTTTTTCTTTACTGTCTTTGGTTTTGGTGTCAGGTTCATAAAATGAATTGGGAAGTGTTCCCTCCATATTCTAGAAGAAATTGTTCTTTAAACATTTGTTAGAATTCTCCAGTGAAACCATCTGAGCTACTCATAACATGCTACACAGCCCTATGAAGTGTGGGTATTATTATAATTCCCATTTTATAGATGAGGAAACTGAAGCAACTTGCCCAAGACCACACAACTAGGAAATAGTAAAGACAGGATTCAAACTCAGTAATCTGGCTGGAGTCTCAGCTAGGCTGAGAAGGTGACCAGTGGGGTCAGGACCACACAATTAGGAAATGAGAGAGATGGGAGTTTACCCAGATCTAACTTCAAAGGCCATGCCTCTCTTAGTCAAGCTACCTTCACTCATTCATTCATTCATTCAATCAGTGCATATTTATTGAGTGCCTCCTGTGTCCCAGAGACTGTTCAAGGCACTGGATAAATGAAATGATGAGTGAAATAGATTTAGTCCCTGACTTTATAGAGTTCGTGGTTTAATAAAATGTGCTACAAAAATGTAAATCATTCTAATAAGGATGAAGCAGTGATAAACATGTATGGAAACTAGCTGATGGCTCTGGGCAGCTCCTCAAATTATATCCGGCAGTTGACCATTTACTAGACTGAAGATCACTCCTGATTTGTGTGTGTGTTTTTAGACAGTCACAAACTTGCAGAAAAGTGGAAGTACCATACAAAGATGTGCTTGTTGCTGTTGGAGTGTCACTGCTCCCAGGCCCTCACTGTGGACACAGCTACAAAGTGTAAGTGTGTGTGTATATCTGTCTATAGTGGATTGAATGATGGTCCTCCCCAAAGATATGTCCATGTCCTACTCACCAGAACATATGAATATTAGCTTATGTGGCAAACAAAAAAAAATGTGATTAACAATCAGAGAGGAGAAGCTTATCGTGGATAATCTAGATGGGCCCTAAATGCAATCACATGTATCCTTATAAGATATACACCCAGAGGACAAGTCACACAGAGGAGAGGAGGAGACAGAGGGTGGTGTGATGTGGTCACGAGCTAAGGAACACACAGCCACCAGAAGCTGGAAGAGGTGGGTACAGATGGAGTGTATCTGTGCCTTCACCTTGACTTCTGACTTCCGGCCTCCAGAACCTTGAGAGGAGCAACGTCTGCTGTTTTAAACCACCCAGTTTGTGGTAACTCGTTGTCCTGGGAAACTAATACACTACCTATAAAACCCCAAATTCAGAATTTTTTTTTTTTGGCCACTCTGCATGCAGGACCTTGTTTCCCTGACCAGGGATCGAACCTGTGCCCCCTGCATTGGAAGCACGGACTGGACTGCCAGGGAAGTGCCCCCAAATTCAGATGGATACATCAGTTCCCATCCACCAATGCAGGGTTCATTTTATTTCTCCTTCCACATATCTCTAACTCCGTTTTCTGACAATGAGAAGCCTGGCTTACATCCCACTTGGCAGATTGCCTTATTTGGTCAGTCCCCCCGTGTGTATCCAGTCTACCACCTCCAGGTCATTATTGCCCTTGAGGGGCACCCTCCTCATCTGCTCAGGCTCCAACGCCCAGCCAGGCCCTGTCCTGGGACCACCTCCCCACTAGGCAGGCACAGCCTCCCGCTCAGGCAACCTGCGCATACACACACCTGCTCGCCTCACATGATGGCTTTAGGCTGAGGAAGAGGTGGGCCCTGACTAGGTGTGCCGGTGCCGCCCCTGCTTGCTGAACGCCCTGCAGCCCAGCGCAAGCCCCGCTCCCCCTGGGATCCGCGTGAGCCCACCCCAGCGGGGCTAGATGTGGTTGTGACCCCGCAGCGGGTGGGAGGGGCCAGGGGCCGGCGCCCACTGAGATGCCCTCACCCTGCAGGACTAAGTACATCTTTTCCCACAGGGAGTCATCAGCCAGGACTTGGTGACTGGAGTGATGCTGGAAGGCTAAAACCAACTGGAGGTTTCGATACTTTATTTCATTTAGGAAGAGGCCTGTACCTAAACATCAGAGGCATTTCTTGGTGGCAAATTGGATATTTCTCCCCTATTATATAGGCATCAATCTGCTGTGAAGAAGCCTTCAGATTAAATTTCAATGATGAACAAGATTAGTCCTGGCAGGTATATAGATCCTCAAAGAATGTGCAATAACTCCTCATAAAACAGCCTAAAAATATTCTTTCTGTCAGTTCCACACTTTGTAAAGAGGCTTTATGATTTGTGCTTGATAAAATACTGCTTAAATTTTAAAATTGTTTAATACCAGCATGACTTTTCTCTCTAAAGAGATTCATTCACCAACTACTTCATTGAACACGTTATCTTAAATATGTAATATTGACCAGACACTGGGCTAAGCACAGGTAAAGCCCTCGTTCTCAGAGCTCAGGGAGCTCTCGGTCTGTTATTTACATCAGTAGTGGGCATATCATAAGATACTGTACACAGTGCCATGGGGACACGGAGAGGGGAGGCTCTCCTCTGCATGGTCATCCCCAGAAACTGTTCATCACTTTGTCAGTCAAGCAGCAGGACCTAAGCATCCTAAGCAAAGGGGAATGCTTTGGAGGCTCCCAGAACTGACTAGATTTGGAGAACCAGTCTTGACAGTGGGCAGGTGCAAACGCTGTGCTGCAGGGCTGAGAAGTGCAGCAAATGTTTGTTAAGAAGATTCTGGGCCTTCCCTGGTGGCACAGTGGTTAAGAATCAGCCTGCCAATGCAGGGGATATGGATTCGAGCCCTGGTCCGGGAAGATCCCACATGCCGTGGAGCAACTAAGCCCGTGCACTACAACTACTGAGCCCGCGTGCCTAGAGCCCATGCTCCGCAACAAGAGAAGCCACCATAATGAGAAGCCCGTGCACCGCAATGAAGTGTAGCCCCCACTCGTGGCAACTGGAGAAAGCCTGCATGTAGCAATGAACACCCAACACAGCCAAAAATAAATAAATTAATTTAAAAAAAGAGAGACCCTATTAAAAAAAAAAAAAGAAGAAGATTCTGGTATGGCCTTGCCTCTGCTCCTTCCTTCCTTGTGGACCTTGGTTAAGATCTAAAGTCCCAGGAGAGAGCATCTATCTGCTCAAGCTTAACTCATATGTCTTCTCATGGTCCTAGGACTGGGGAAGGGAAGGGTACAGGAAGGGCAAAACCTGTTTCTCTTGGTTTCAGTAGAGATGAGACAGGTGCCTGGAATTACTTTCTCACTAAGATTAAACCCACTGTGGGAGAAGTCATTCTCCCAAAGGAAATTGGATTAGGAATGGAGAAGGGAAGCTAGACAATTTTTTAAAAATTAGCAGTGACTTGTACAAAGGCATTCAGGCATGGGGAAGACAATGGGGAAAGGCAAGTCCTTGATAATGTTCTTCAGCTGCTGGATCAAGCCTCACCTGAAACCAACATACTTTGGAACTTTCCAATTACATGAACAGATAAGTTTTTTCTATGGCCCTTCCTCCCCCCACTTTTTTTTTGCTTGTTTGTTTAAGCCCGTTTGAGTCTGGTTATCTGTCATGTGTAACCAAAAGATTTCTAACTGATACACCCGCACAATGGTCTTACACAATTTCTGGCAGTTCTTTACTTTTCTTTTATTTGCTATGAAAATATTCATTATTTTTCCAGTCTCTGAGTGACATCAGTGCTTCTCATTTTTAGCTCATATCAGGTAAGTGATCCAGCTCCATAATATAACATTTTTATTTTTTTCAAATAGGTGGTATACTTTTATAATGATGTTTGATTACACACTTTGCAGCATCCTAATAAAACAAAGGCAACACACATTGGAAATCATTTTTTCTTACAGAAATTTTGAAATCAGTTTTTCAGCCATGCAGCTGACTGGGCTAGAGATGCGAAACCTCCACAGTCATCAGTGTGTCTTTAAATCAGGCAACCGCTCGGTCCCCACAAGGTCTCACCGGCATGAGCCCTGCCTGGGTGCTGTGGGGCACGCAAAGCAGCATCAAAGAGATCCAGGTCAGTTCCTGTCCCTATGGGAGACTAGAAAAGTAACCCAACTTTATATAATGCTGCATTATCCTGAGGGGCTTTAGAACCATTAATTAATTCACAAGACACTCTGCATGGGAGCAGCCACTATAATTACTCCAACTTTTCAATGAGAAAACTAAGGTCCAGATATTTACCCTGCATTGTCCACCTAATCAGTAATCAAATCTGAATTCCTAAGTAACTCTGCTTCTTTGGCTTGTTGCCATTTGCAATGTTATTTAGCTAAAATAATATGAATGTTTTAAACAATATCCTAATTATCATTCATCGTATAGCATTTGAAAAGAAAAAAATGTTCTATAATGTAGGTATTGATGTCTTGGATTTTTCATTAAGGATTTTTTTTTTCCTCTTAATTTTATCACATGAGAGAAAATCAAAGAGGAGAAAATTGAAATTAACTTTACATTACAGGACAGTAATTCATAGGTCAAAAAAATGTTGGTTTACAGATTAGAACTAATAAAGACAATTGGAGCTAATCAAGATTTTAATAAATCTTAGAAAAAATATATTTCCTACCTGTTGGAATTACGACTGTCTTGCACATTCTCTCCTCGATAGAATCACACGTGAAGCCTGGGATATCAAAGGAACATAAACATTTCCTTACTATTTTGCTCTTATTCTTGTCAGAATTTGGTCAGAAGAAGTTTGGAGGCAAACGACGACAATAATTAATATTTCAAAATCCTAATACAAATGGGAGTAGGAAGCCAAGAGGGTCCCGAATATTCCCTCAGCAAATGTTGAGAGCTTACCCTGGTCTCATGGAGCTTACATTCTGCTGAGGGGAGACAGAAGCTGAACAAAATAAACGTGTGTGTGTGTGTGTGTGTGTGTGTGTGTGTGTGTGTGATGCTTGGAGAAAAAATGAAGCTGAAGAGGGATGGAGGGAGGTAGGCATGGCTGCAATTTTACACAGGATAGTCAGGAAAGCTTCCCTGAGACCCGATATTTGAGCAAAGGTCAGAAGGAAGTGACAGAGGAGCCATGAGGCCTCTCTAGGGGAGAAGGTTGTCTTTAGGACTGTTCGCTAATGTTCCTGTCCTTCTTCTTCTGGCCACACGGTAGGACTATCCCGTATCTCCCCGAGTATGAATTGATTTGACAAATGAGACGTAAGCAGCGGTGGGTAAAGGACTTTAAGGGTCAGGGCATGATTTGTCGTGTTCCCTTCTCTTCAGCCAGTGGGGTCTGCATAGAAGAGGTCCCCTCAGGAGGCATCTTGGGCACAACAGCATGGGCCAGGGCCTGCAGCTAACCCAGAGACTCTGTTGCTGTAACCCTGAGATTTGGGGGTGGTGTGTTATTGCAACATTGCCTAGGTTATTCCGACTAATGTAGCAGTGTTCTGGATAAGGGAGCAGCAGTGCAAAGGCCCTCAGCTGGGGGTGTACCTGGCATGTTGGAGGAACAGAGCAGAGGCTGGGTGGAGCAGATGGGGCCGAAGTGTCCTGAGATGATACCAGAAAGGTAATGAAGGGAGAGAAGTTGTGCAGGTCCTTCAAAGTTACTGTAAATATTTTGGCTTTTAGTCTGAATGAAATGGGGAATTAGGGAGCTTTGAGTAGAGGAAAGATAAGATTTGCATTACATTTCAAAAAGATAAGTCCAGCTGCTCTGTTGAGAATAGATTGCTGGGGGCAAAGGTGCAAGAAGGGGAATTAGGAGACCATTGCAGGTCATTGTATGTATATGTAATAGAACCCAAGGGTCTGGGACGCAGGGGATGGAAGTAGGGATGAACCCAATCACTGTCGCTTATGCTGCTTGGAAAATGTGTGATTCCAGTCCTTGCAACTCCCAACTCAGGGCTTTGTGGGTGTAGATCTCCTGATTCCCAAAGGGGGACACTTCTGCTGGGGGTCCAGCAAGAGTCCCGGTCACTCCAGGCTCCTTGTGCCAAGAGACCAGCAGGGAGGAAAGGTGTCACCATTCCTGCGAGGGCCACTGACCTAAAACTCCAGGAGTAGGTTAGATTTTTGAGGAAGGCAAAAATACATTCGGCATGCAGTAATTTTCAGAGCATCTCTTGGTTCTCACTTGCCCAATTTTGGTGATTAATAGACCTGTGCAGCAGCCATGTCCTGTGAAGGACATGATGACAAGGATAAACAAGATCCCTCAGGGATGAGGATGTAATTAACTCACCTGGTAAACTGCCTCAGCCAGTAGAGGTGTAGCCAAGGGGAATCTAGAATGGGCAATTGAGGAGGGTGATTATTAGCATCGTCACATTTCTGAAACCAGCTGCAGCGTGGGGGATACAGCTTGTCCCACTAAGTTTCCTCTTGTAAGTTTTCTCCAGGAAAAGAGATCAGTTAGAATTTTGGAGTGGCTGGTTCCAAAGTTGTCTGACTTACTGTACAAAGCAAGTGGATCTGAGCAGGCAAGGGGTGGACTTCAGTGGATTTTGTGGTGCACTGCACACAATACCCGCTTCAGGACCCAAGCTTTCATTCTCCCAGTTACCAAGAGTGTCCCTATTCTTGGATGACACCTGGGCACCTCCCCAGGATTTGCCCTTAGTGGAAGGAAACTGCTGGGTTTTTATTCATGTTCCCTTCCCATAGGGAAGTTGTATTCAGTGACTGGCTAATTTGGGGAGTATAAGGGCCTGGCCTCTTGCTTCACTCTGGGACATCTCTGAAGAACATGCCTGGTTTAGAATCTCTGTGGGATTGCCTGAGGTCTCTGATGTACCTATATCATAGTTCAACTTCTCCCTCTGCCCTGTCTGTTCCCTTCCCTTCTGGGGTAGACAGAATAATGAATGGCTTCCCAGAGATGTCTACATCCTTCTCCCCAGAACTCATGAATGTGTTGCCTTACACAGCACAAGGAAATTTGCAGACATGATTAAGTTAACGATCTGGAGATGGAGATATTATCCTTGGTGGACCAAATGTCATCACAAGCGTCCTTCTAAGAGAGAATCAGGAGGTCAGAGAAGAGAGAAGATGCTTCGCTGCTGGTTTTGAAGTTGGAAGAAGGGGCCACAACCCAAAGAATGTAGGTGGCTTCCAGGAGAGGAGAAAAGTCAGGAAAGCAGATTCTCCTCAAGAGCTCCAGAAGAACGGTGGCCGTGATGACTGATTTTGGACTTCGATCTCTAGAACTATTAAAGGATAAATTGTGCTGTGTTAAGCTACTGTTTGTGTTCTTTTTTTTTTTTTTTTTTACAGGAGCAATAGGAAACAAATACACGTTCCCTTACAGGTAATTTACACCATTAGAGTTTTGTTCCTTTTTGCAGAGGAACTGGGGATATTTGGATGTATTGAACATGTTCATGCCACACTGAAAAAACTTACTATGAGGATGAATTAAAAGGTAGAAGGACAAATGGTTGTCCACTACTCTGCTAGCTTGGGGAAGACAAGATGGAAAAACAGGATAATAAGTTAGAGACCTTAGCCTCACATTTTGCAAAGCTAGGAGGACACTAGATGCCACAGATTAAGATTCAGGTGATGACAAAACCTGATTAAGCTAAGAGGTAGAATGTGTGGGAAAGTAATGAGAATAAAAGGGAGTAAAAGAAGCTTTTAAAAATACAGACTTCTGTAGCCAAAAATCGATTTGTACAAAACTACTAGGAATAATAAGAATGAAAGAAAATGACTATATATGAAAAGTAGCATGTATGTTTTTGGTAAAAGAAGGTAAGAGGAGTGGAGGAATTATTCTAAGAGAAAAATCCCGAGTCAAGGTGTATATTTTCCTGCTGTATTGTGTTTCTGTTTCCTATGCTAGTGTGATCAATCATCAGAGAAACTGTTTGGGTTAGAAAACTTTGATTAAAATATTTGACTCTCAGACTTCCCTGGTGGTGCAGTGGTTGAGAGACGGCCTGCCGATGCAGGGGACACGGGTTCGTGCCCCGGTCCCGGAGGATCCCACATGCCGCGGAACGGCTGGGCCCGTGAGCCATGGCCGCTGAGCCTGCGCGTCCAGAGCCTGTGCTCCGCAACGGGAGAGGCCACAACAGTGAGAGGCCCGCGTACCGGAAAAAAAAAAAAAAAAATTGACTCTCTTTATAATGTAGTACAGAATTCTCTATTGGCTCACATGAGTATTCAGATTGTTGGTCTCTTCTTGATGAGAAATTGTAAGCAGGGGATTTTATTTGCCTTTTCAGTGATCTGCCTAGAAAACAAAGATTTTGTGTGGTGTCATTTTTTTTCTCTCATGTCAGGTCTTTGATTATCTAAGAGGGCTGCATCTTACAACTATATATATATATATATATATATATATATATATATATATATATGTTAAATTATGTGGGAAGCATTGTCAAATAAGTATTATTTTGTGTCTAGAAATGATGTAAAATTCCTGGAAATCTGATATGTCCAAATAGAATAACTTTGACAAGTAAGAGTTTTCTGATAACTTTAAGATCATAAAACTGAACTGGGTAGGAATTTCCAGAACTAGATTCAAGCAGAGCAAGAATTAATATGGGGCTGAATTAATTGATGAGGGTGATTATAATTTCTTCCAGATATAAGGAAACCTTTCCTTTTAGACTAACTATGACTTACAGCACAGATAGGGAGAAAATGATTGTTTCATATCGCTTCATTGCAAGCCTGTTCCTAAAAATTGTACATTTTAGAACAAGAGTCCAAATGGAGGCCCACACTCCATATGTCTAAATATTTAAAAATTATAAATCAAGTGAGCAAATTGTTAAAATATGTTCTATCCTCCCATCTTAAAATATACATTTATGATGACAAAATAGAAAGTTGGCAAAATACAAAACACAAATGAATTTATTATTACACATGTCTTTGGGCTGATGATGTTTGGATGAGTAACTGTTTCATATTGTAGCAATTTACATAGCCACTATGTACTACTGTTGCACATACTTCCCTAATTCCCAGGTATCTCCCCAGTCAGGAACTGGAAAATGAAGGAAAGAAAAAAAGACAGAACTCCCAGGAAATACCTTGTTGTGCAATAGAATCTATTGTATACATAACCATCTCACAGTAAAGTTGTTAGGTGAATTAGTTTCTCTTTTCACCTACTGAAATTTTTCACTGAACTTCTCCCAATGAAATCCTCCCACATTCTAAAGCAGTGTTTATCTCTGACTGAAAAATCACAAACCTTTATTAAATTCAGATACCTTTTGAGGGTGTAGGGCAGCAGAGTGGAGAGGCATTTCCCTGAGACCTGGACAGTGTTACTCATTAGAATGGATATTAGGGTTAAGGATGGTGCCACATCAGTGAGTGCCAGACCCCAAGAGTATCGCATGTATAGTTTAATAAAAATTTGGGTGGGCATGCCTGTGTTACATGGAGCCCTTTAAAGTGCAGGACCAGGGCAGGGGGCCCCTTTTAATGTAAGGGCATTGTCACCTCATTGTTCCGTGACATAGGGACAGAAGTCTAGGAAACAATGACAGGACTCTATGTGGGGTTTAATCCACTTTTAACCCCCCCCACCACACACCCTCAACAACAGAACAATGATGAGGCTGCAAACCTACTGTTTAGTGATCATGTTCATTGTTTCCATTCATTCATGTGTCAGATGCTGTTCTAGGCATAACAGTGAGCAAAGCAGTCAGAATTCCGCTCTCATAGAACTCACATGTTAGTGGGAGAAGACCAAAGATAAACACAAACTATAAGATAATTTATCACCAACGATAAACACATAAACTATAAGTAAGATAATTTATCATAGAAATAAGTGCTATGAAGAAAATAAAGCATGAAATGGGGCAGGGGCAGGGGTGGACAACTTTAGCTACAGGGGTCAGGGAAGAGCTCTCTGGGGAGGTGACTTTTTGGCCAAGACCCACAATAAGAGTAGGAGGCAGTAATGCAAACATTGAACACATTAGCTAACTGGATTCCTGATATTAGAGGGTTAAGAAGAACCGCTTTTTAAACTTCAGCACTTGATGAACATCTTAAGTACTTAGGCCCACTATCTTGCTATCATCTGTAGTGCAACAAATATAAAATTTTTCATAATTCTGGACTTTCTACCACACCTTGATAATTAATGCACAGAATATAAATGTAAAATTGTGATCAGACCAAATCTGACCTGAATTCAGAATATACCCTATAAAACACATCACTCAATAGAATTTTAATATCAGCTACCTTGCTGTTCTTTCTCAAATAGCAAAATAATAACAATTGTCTTTGTGATTTCTAATGTTTTTCTAGAACTGATCTTAATATGAAAGACTTGATTTCACTAGGTAAGTTTTTAAATAGCTAAATCTATATAGAATAAAAATTTAGTCCTATACATGAGATTTTTGATTAAAAAATACTCAAAGTTCTAAGTTCTTAGTCAAACAATGCACCTCATAGACTGAAATGGAGCAAAACCTTAATATATTTTAATTTGAAAAAAGGAAATTTACCAGCTGGTTTTAAAAGAAATATGCATGTATAATTTGGGAATTTTTAAAAAATATAAATTTATTTATTTATTTATTTTTTGGCTGCGTTGGGTCTTTGTTGCTGTGCGCGGGCTTCCTCTAGTTGCGGCGGGCGGGGGCTACTTTCGTTGCGGCGTGTGGGCTTCTCATTGCAGTAGCTTCTCTTTGTTGCAGAGCACAGGCTCTAGGCACATGGGCTGCAGTAGTTGTGGCACGCTGGCTCAGTAGTTGTGGCTCGCGGGCTTAGCTGCTCCACGGTATGTGGGATCTTCCCAGACCAGGGCTTGAACCTGTGTCCCCTGCATTGGCAGGCGGATTCTTAACCACTGCACCACCAGGGAAGTTCCTGGGATTTTTTTGTAAATGCTAAATATTTTTTTCACATAATAGAATCAACCTAAAATAATTTTCATTCAATAATTTCTAATTATAAAAGAGAATCATTAGACTTATTTAGTACTCTATTTATTTTTAGTACTTTATTGTTGCTTGTGCCAGACAGCATACGAAGTGATTTACATGCATCATTTCATGTAATTGTCACAAAACCTTGCATGGATTAGTATAAGGTAATACTAAGAATTCCTATTTTATATTTGAGGAAATAAGCACAAGTTAGGCACCTTGTCCAAAGTCACACACAGTGGGAAATTGTGGAACCAGAAATGGAACCTGAGCAGCCTGACTTCAGAGTCAACTTAATGCTTGAGATTATGACAAGCTTCTAGATATTTTATACTGTTTTATTCTTTATAATATTGGCATGATTACATTCTTACATAATCTGAAATTTGCTTAATTCTTAGGAGTTTCTCCAGAAATTCAGTATATTGAATTTTTAAAATATAATTATAACTGTTTATATAATTTTTAATACACTTATATAATTATTTTATATAATATTATATACTTTTTTATAATATGAAACTTTATTCTAAAACATGTCCCAAACTGCAAGACACAAGTACCATTGAAACAGGTAAAGGTATACGTACGGAGAATGGTGAAACGGAATTTTCGCCTTTAAGAAGTCTTTATCGGGCTTCCGGTAAGATGGCGGAAGAGTAAGACGGGGAGATCACCTTCTTCTCTACAGTTACACCAGAAATACATCTACACGTGGAACAACTCCTACAGAACACCTACTGAACGCTGGCAGAAGACCTCAGACCTCCCAAAAGGTAAGAAACCCCCCATGTACCTGGGTAGGGCAAAAGAAAAAAGAATAAACAGAGACAAAAGGGTAGGGACGGGACTTGCACCAGTGGGAGAGAGCTGTGAAGGAGGAAAGGTTTCCATACACTAGGAAGCCCCTTCGCGGGCGGAGACTGCGGGTGGCGGAGCGGGAAAGCTTCGGAGCCGCGGAGGAGAGCACAGTAACAGGGGTGTGGGGGGCAAAGCGGGGAGATTCCCGCACAGAGGATCGGTGCCGATCGGCACTCACCAGCCCGAGAGGCTTGTCTGCTCACCCGCCGGGGCGGGCGGGGCTGGGAGCTGAGGCTCGGGTTTCGGGCGGAGGCAGGGAGAGGACTGGGGTTGGCGGCGTGAACACAGCCTGCAGGGGGTTAGTGCACCATGGCTAGCCGGGAGGGAGTCCGGGGAAAAGTCTGGACCTGCCGAAGAGGCAAGAGACTTTTTCTTCCCTCTTTGTTTCCTGGTGCGCGAGGAGAGGGGATTAAGAGCGCTGCTTAAAGGAGCTCCAGAGACGGGCGCGAGCCGCGGCTAAAAGCGCGGACCACAGAGACGGGCATGAGACGCTAAGGCTGCTGCTGCCACCACCAAGAAGCCTGTGTGCAAGCACAGGTCACTATCCACACCCCCCTTCCGAAGAGCCTGTGCAGCCCGCCACTGCCAGGGTCCCGGGAACCAGGGACAACTCCCCCGGGAGAACGCACGGCGCGCCTCAGGCTGGTGCAATGTCATGCTGGCCTCTGCCGCCGCAGGCTCGCCCCGCACTCCGTGCCCCTCCCTCGTCCCCGGCCTGAGTGAGCCACAGCCGCCGAATCAGCTGCTCCTTTAACCCCATCCTGTCTGAGCAAAGAACAGACGCCCTACGGTGACCTACATGCAGAGGCGGGGCCAAATCCAAAGCTGAGCCCCGGGGAGCTGTGAGAATAAAGAAGAGAAAGAGAAATCTCTCCCAGCAGCCTCAGAAGCAGCGGATTAAAGCTCCACAATCAATTTGATGTACCCTGCATCTGTGGAATACATGAATAGACAACGAATCATCCCAAATTAAGGAGGTGGACTTTTTTCAGTTAAGGAGAGCAGGATTTATGATTTTTTCCCCTTTTCCTTTTTTTGTGAGTGTGTATGTGTATGCTTCTGTGTGAGATTTTGTCTGCATAGCTTTGCTTCCATCATTTGTCCGAGGGTTATATCCATCCGTTTTTTTTAAAAATTTTTTTTCTTAATAATTACTTTTTATTTTAATTATTTTATTTTACTTTATCTTCTTTCTTTCTTTCCTTCCTTCCCCCCTTTAGACAACGAATCATCACAAATTGAGGAGGTGGACTTTGAGAGCAAGATTTATGATTTTTTCCCCTTTTCCTCTTTTTGTGAGTGTGTATGTGTATGCGTCTATGTGAGATTTTGTCTGTATACCTTTGCTTCCACCATTTGTCCTAGGGCTCTATCCGTCCTTTTTTTTTTTCCTCTCAATTATTTTTTTATTTAAAAAACTTTATTATATTTTATCTTACTTTATTTTATTTTACTTTATCTTCTTTCTTTCTTTTTTTCTTCCTTCCCTCCTTCCTTCCTTCCTCCCTCCCTCCCTCCCTCCTTCCCTCCCTCCTTTCTTTCTACTTCTACTAATTCTTTCTTTCTACTTTTTCTCCCTTTTATTCTGAGCGGTGTGGATGAAAGGCTCTTGGTGCTGCAGCTAGGAGTCAGTGCTGTGCCTCTGAGGTGGGAGAGCCAAATTCAAGACACTGGTCCACAAAAGACCTCCCAGCTCTGCATAATATCAAGTGGTGAAAATCTCCCAGAGATCTCCATCTCAACACTAGCACCCAGCTTCACTCAACGACCAGCAAGCTACAGTGCTGAACATCCTATGCCAAACAACTAGCAAGACAGGAACACAACCCCACCTATTAGCAGAGAGGCTGCCTAAAATCATAATAAGTTCACAGACACCCCAAAACACACCACCAGACGTGGACCTGCCCACCAGAAAGACAAGATCCAGCCTCATCCACCAGAACACAGGCACTAGTCCCCTCCACCAGGAAGCCTACACAACCCACTGAACCAACCTTAGCCACTGGGGACAGACACCAAAAACAACGGGAACTATGAACCTGCAGCCTGCAAAAAGGAGACCCCAAACACAGTAGGATAAGCAAAATGAGAAGACAGAAAAACACAGAGCAGATAAAGGAGCAAGATAAAAATGCACCAGACCTAACAAATGAAGAGGAAATAGGCAGTCTACCTGAAAAAGAATTCAGAATAATGATAGTAAAGATGATCCAAAATCTTGAAAATAGCATAGACAAAATGCAAGAAACATTTAACAAGGACCTAGAAGAACTAAAGATGAAACAAACAATGATGAACAACACAATAAATGAAATGAAAAATACTCTAGATGGGATCAATAGAATAACTGAGGCAGAAGAATGGATAAGTGACCTGGAAGATAAAATAGTAGAAATAATTACTGCAGAGCAGAATAAAGAAAAAAGAATGAAAAGAACTGAGGACAGTCTCAGAGACCTCTGGGACAACATTAAACGCACCAACATTCGAATTATAGGGGTTCCAGAAGAAGAAGAGAAAAAGAAAGGGACTGAGAAAATATTTGAAGAGATTATAGTTGAAAACTTCCCTAATATGGGAAAGGAAATAGTTAATCAAGTCCAGGAAGCACAGAGAGTCCCATACAGGATAAATCCAAGGAGAAATACGCCAAGACACATATTAATCAAACTGTCAAAAATTAAATACAAAGAAAACATATTAAAAGCAGCAAGGGAAAAACAACAAATAACACACAAGGGAATCCCCATAAGGTTAACAGCTGATCTTTCAGCAGAAACTCTGCAAGCCAGAAGGGACTGGCAGGACATATTTAAAGTGATGAAGGAGAAAAACCTGCAACCAAGATTACTCTACCCAGCAAGGATCTCATTCAGATTTCATGGAGAAATTAAAACCCTTACAGACAAGCGAAAGCTGAGAGAGTTCAGCACCACCAAACCAGCTCTACAACAACTGCTAAAGGAACTTCTCTAGGCAAGAAACACAAGGAAAAGACCTACAATAAGGAACCCAAAACAATTAAGAAAATGGGAATAGGAACATACATATCGATAATTACCTTAAATGTAAATGGACTAAGTGCTCCCACCAAAAGACACAGATTGGCTGAATAGATGCAAAAACAAGACCCATATATATTATGCTCTCTACAAGAGACCTACTTCAGACCTAGAGACACATACAGACTGAAAGTAAGGGGATGGAAAAAGATATTTCATGCAAATGGAAACCAAAAAAAAGCTGGAGTAGCAATTCTCATATCAGACAAAATAGACTTTAAAATAAAGACTATTAGAAGAGACAAAGAAGGACACTACATAATCATCAAGGGATTGATCCAAGAAGAAGATATAACAATTGTAAATATTTATGCACCCAACATAGGAGCACCTCAGTACATAAGGCAAATACTAACAGACATAAAAGGGGAAATCAACAGTAGCACATTCATAGTAGGGGACTTTAACACCCCACTTTCACCAATGGACAGATCATCCAAAATGAAAATAAATAAGGAAACACAAGCTTTAAATGATACATTAAACAAGATGGACTTAATTGATATTTTTAGGACATTCCATCCAAAAACAACAGAATACACATTTTTCTCTAGTGTCATGGAACATTCTCCAGGATAGATCACATCTTGGGTCACAAATCAAGCCTTGGTAAATTTAAGAAAATCGAGATTGTATCAAGTATCTTCTCCGACCGCAACACTATGAGACTAGATATCAATTACAGGAAAAGATCTGTAAAAAATACAAACACATGGAGGCTAAACAATACACTACTTAATAACGAAGTGATCACTGAAGAAATCAAAGAGGAAATTAAAAAATACCTAGAAACAAATGACAATGGAGACACGACGACGCAAAATCTATGGGATGCAGCAAAAGCAGTTCTAAGAGGGACGTTTATAGCAATACAATCTTACCTTAAGAAACGGGAAACATTTCGAATAAACAACCTAACCTTGCACCTAAAGCAATTAGAGAAAGAAGAACAAAACCCCCCCAAAGTTAGCAGAAGGAAAGAAATCATAAAGATGAGATCAGAAATAAATGAAAAAGAAATGAAGGAAACGATAGCAAAGATCAATAAAACTAAAAGCTGGTTCTTTGAGAAGATAAACAAAATTTATAAACCATTAGCCAGACTCATCAAGAAAGAAAGGGAGAAGGCTCAAATCAATAGAATTAGAAATGAAAAAAGAGAAGTAACAACTGACACTGCAGAAATACAAAAGATCATGAGAGATTACTACAAGCAACTCTATGCCAATAAAATGGACAACCTGGAAGAAATGGATAAATTCTTAGAATTGCACAACCTGTCAAGACTGAATTAGGAAGAAATAGAAAATATGAACAGATCAATCACAAGCACTGAAATTGAAACTGTGATTAACAATCTTCCAACAAACAAAAGCCTAGGACAAGATGGCTTCACAGGCGAATTCTATCAAACATTTAGAGAAGAGCTAACACCTATTATTCTCAAACTCTTCTAAATTATAGCAGAGGGAGGAACACTCCCAAACTCATTCTACGAGGCCACCATCACCCTGATACCAAAACCAGACAAGGATGTCACAAAGAAAGAAAACTGCAGGCCAATATCACTGATGAACATAGATGCAAAAATCCTCAACAAAATACTAGCAAACAGAATCCAACAGCACATTAAACGGATCATACACCATGATCAAGTGGGGTTTATTCCAGGAATGCAAGGATTCTTCAATATACGCAAATCAATCAACGTGATACACCATATTAACAAACTGAAGGAGAAAAACAATATGATCATTTCAATAGATGCAGAGAAAGCTTTAGACAAAATTCAACACCCATTTATGATAAAAACCCTGCAGAAAGTAGGCATAGAGGGAACTTTCCTCAACATAATAAAGGCCATGTATGACAAACCCACAGCCAACATCATCCTCAATAGTGAAAAACTGAAAGCATTTCCACTAAGATCAGGAACAAGGCAAGGTTGCCCACTCTCACCACTCTTATTCAACATAGTTTTGGAAGTTTTAGCCACAGCAATCAGAGAAGAAAAAGAAATAAAAGGAATCCAAATCAGAAAAGAAGAAGAAAAGCTGTGACTGTTGGCAGATGACATGAAACTACACATAGAGAATCCTAAAGATGCTACCAGAAAACTGCCGGAACTAATCAATGAATTTGGTAAAGTAGCAGGATACAAAATTAATGCACAGAAATCTCTGGCATTCCTATACATTAATGATGAAAAATCTGAAAGTGAAATCAAGAAAACACTCCCACTTACCATTGCAACAAAAAGAATAAAATATCTAGGAATAAACCTACCTAGGGAGACAAAAGACCTGTATGCAGAAAACTATAAGACACTGATGAAAGAAATTAAAGATGATACAAATAGATGGAGAGATATACCATGTTCTTGGATTGGAAGAATCCTCATTGTGAAAATGGCTCTACTACCCAAAGTAATCTACAGATTCAATGCAATCCCTATCAAACTACCACTGGCATTTTTCACAGAACTAGAACAAAAAATTTCACAATTTGTATGGAAACACAAAAAACCCCGAATAGCCAAAGCAATCTTGAGAACGAAAAACGGAGCTGGAGGAATCAGGCTCCCTGACTTCAGACTATACTACAAAGCTACAGTAATCAAGACAGTATGGTACTGGCACAAGAACAGAAAGATAGATCAATGGAACAGGATAGAAAGCCCAGAGATAAACCCATGCACATACGGTCACCTTATCTTTGATAAAGGAGGCAGGAATGTACAGTGGAGAAAGGACAGCTTCTTCAATAAGTGGTGCTGGGAAAACTGGACTGGTACATTTAAAAGTATGAAATTAGATCACTCCCTAACACCATACACAAAAATAAGCTCAAAATGGATTAAAGACCTAAATATAAGGCCAGAAACTATCAAACTCTTAGAGGAAAACATAGGCAGGACACTCTATGACATAGATCACAGCAAGATCCTTTTTGACCCACCTCCTAGAGAAATGGAAATAAAAACAAAAATAAACAAATGGGACCTAATGAAACTTCAAAGCTTTTGCACAGCAAAGGAAACCATAAACAAGACCAAAAGACAACCCTCAGAATGGGAGAAAATATTTTCAAATGAAGCAACCGACAAAGGATTAATCTCCAAAATTTATAAGCAGCTCATGCAGCTTAATAACAAAAAAACAAACAACCCAATCCAAAAATGGGCAGAAGACCTAAATAGACATTTCTCCAAAGAAGATATACAGACTGCCAACAAACACATGAAAGAATGCTCAACATCACTAATCATTAGAGAAATGCAAATCAAAACTACAATGAGATATCATCTCACACCAGTCAGAATGGCCATCATCAAAAAATCTACAAACAATAAATGCTGGAGAGGGTGTGGAGAAAAGGGAACACTCTTGCACTGTTGGTGGGAATGTTAATTGATACAGCCACTGTGGAGAACAGTATGGAGGTTCCTTAAAAAACTGCAAATAGAACTACCATATGACCCAGCAATCCCACTACTGGGCATATACCCTGAGAAAACCATAATTCAAAAAGAATCATGTACCAGAATGTTCTTTGCAGCTCTATTTACAATAGCCCGGAGATGGAAACAACCTAATTGTCCATCATTGGATGAATGGATAAAGAAGATGTGGCACATATATACAATGGAATATTACTCAGCCATAAAAAGGAACGAAATTGAGCTATTTGTAATGAGGTGAATAGACCTAGAATCTGTCATACAGAGTGAAGTAAGTCAGAAAGAGAGAGACAAATACCGTATGCTAACACATATATATGGAATTTAAGAAAAAAAATGTCATGAAGAACCTAGGGATAAGACAGGAGTAAAGACACAGACCTACTAGAGAATGGACTTGAGGATATGGGGAGGGGGAAGGGTAAGCTGTGACAAAGCGAGAGAGAGGCATGGTCATATATACACTACCAAACGTAAGGTAGATAGCTAGTGGGAAGCAGCCGCATAGCACAGGGAGATCAGCTTGGTGCTTTGTGATCGCCTGGAGGGGTGGGATAGGGAGGGTGGGAGGGAGGGAGATGCAAGAGGGAAGAGATATGGGAACATATGTATATATATAACTGATTCATTTTGTTGTAAAGCAGAAACTAACACACCATTGTAAACCAATTATACTCCAATATAGATGTTAAAAAAAGAAGTCTTTATCAATTAAAACCCAATATAAAGATTTGTTTCAAAACAAATTACATATATTAACTCTAGCATAATTCTAAAAAATAGTCAAAGTAAAACACAAAACTATGTAAACTGTGAATTCAAGTACAAAAACAAGATATATGTACATTTGAATCTGTGCAGAGTGCTTCAAATTAATTGTAGTCTAATTCCAAACAGATTGCATAACAAGTCCACAACAAGTCATAGACTAATGAACAACGATTTCATAAAGTGACTAAATGATTTATCTCCAAAATCTCCTGTATGATCTGGCAACTGCCACCTCTACCTCTTTCCTTACCTCTAAAATAAATCAGGTTCTGTCACATCTGATGTTAACCACTGCATGGCTTATTAGATTTTGGGCATTTTGATTGAAACCTTTTCATTAAATTTGCTTTCCTGTGACATCTTTCTTCATCAGTATGTCTTCTAAATATTTCAGGTACCAAAATCTCATTACTGCCTGGTATAATTACGGTAGCTTCCTTCGTTCAAGTGGACATTTAGAGTTCTATTCAAATGAATGAAAAAGAAGAGCAGACAACTCCACACGAACAAGGTAACTTCATAAATATACTTCTTTATTCTTTAATACTCTTGAAATATTATTAGTAAGTAACTCCCCAGGTCAGAGTTTTAGAGCTTAGATGTAGTAAAATCTCAGAATGTAGTCAAGGGAACAAAAGTTAGTCCTATAGAGATGTGGGTACATTTTAAAATTTTGTTAAATATGTGAAAGGGCTAATGCATTGGGCAGGGGACGCATTTAATCATGTCACTTCTGACTCTCATCACTTCTTAGCTGCTTCTTTCTTTAGGAACCTAAAGTCTGAAAAGATCGATATTATTAGACAATTTCTCTGGCATTTTCAATAACAACATAGGAAAATCGGTTGTTAACATAGGAAAGTGAACTCAAAAATGGTGGTAAACTTTCAGAAAAATCAGGCCTCCAAATCTTCTTTTATTATCAGACTGTTTCTCTACCTCAATAAAATTTTCTAGCTATTTATAAGATCTTATCTTGACATTAACAGTGTTAGATATAGTATTATTATTAGTATTATCAAAATGCAATAGCTTTAAGAAGAGATATTTTATCATTGTTACTTTCTTGAAGTTTATGATGCTTAGAGATTTTTCAAATCCATGATCTTATTTTAGAGCTGAACAAACTGAGACTCAGAGAAAAACATAACCTGTCCAGTCACGTCATGACAGCAAGGTTATAACGCCCACTTCTTTCTGTCTGCTAATACTATGGTCACTGTGACACTATACTGCTTCTAATCAGAGGTCTTTAATTTCTTAATTTTAAAAATAACCAAAATATTTTAATAAGCAAAAGTAACAAAACTTTGGAAGTTAATATCTGAAGTTTTTCGTTTTTTTTTTTTTTTTTTTTTTTTGGCCATAGTTTACACATATTCCTTATTAGGAATATGTCTCCATCTTCTTGTTTGGGGTGAGTCAAATTTTTATGTTTTGTTTCACTTAAACATAAAACCTGAAACTGTTAACACTCTTAGAAAACATAGAGGAGTTCCTAGACATTGATTTTTGGCAATGACTTTCTGGATATGACAGCAAAAGCAAAATAAATAAATGAGATTATATCAAACTAAAAAGCTTCTGCACAGCAAAGGAAATATTCAGCAGAATGAAAAAGCAACCTATGGAATGGAGAAATTATTTTCAAACCATATGTCTATTCAGGGCTTAACATGCAAAATATAAGAAACTCGTATTACTCAATATCAAAAAATGGGCAAAGGACCTAATAAACATGTTTCCAAAGAATACTTAGAAATGGCTAACAGGATCTGAAAAGGTGTTCAACATCACTAATTATTAGGGAAATGCAAATAAAAATTACAATGAAATATTATACCTGTTAGGATATTGCTTATTAAAAAAATGTGTTGAGAAGTGTAGAGAAAAGGGAACACTTGTACACTGTTGGTGGCAATGTAAAGTGGTGCAGCCACCGTGGAAAAGAGTATTTAGGTTCCTCAAAAACTTAAAAATAGAACACCATATAGTCCAGCTATCCACTTATGGGTATTGATCCAAAGGATGGATGGACCTGGAGGACATTATGCTAAGTGAAAAAAGCCAGACACAAAGATGAATGTTGTATGTGGAATCTCAAAATCATCAAACCCATAGAAACAGTAGAATAGTGTTTTCCAGGAGTTGGGGGAAGTAGGAAATGGAAAGATAATGTTCAAAGGGTAGAAAGTTTGAATTATGTAAGATAATTTCTGGAGACCTGTTATTCAGCATAGTGCCAACAGCTAACAGTACTGTACTCTTAACACACACACACACGTACGTGACAAATTGGGTGAGAGGAAACTTTGGGAGGTGATGGATATGTCTGTGTTTCTGATGGTTTCATGGGTGTATACTTATCCCCAAACTTAGCAATATGTATATATAAAATATGTACAGCTCTCTACATGTCAATCATACCTCAATAAAATGATTTAAAACAAACAAAACATGTAGACTTTAAAGATTAAGAATTTTGCTGCTCTTTGATGCTATTTGCCCACTGGGAACATACTGGCGCTGTGATTTCTGGAGACCGTTAGGCTTTCATGTACCATTCAGGCTCAGGGAGAGGGAGCTTACCTCGGAGAGGGGCATGTACTCATTCAGCTACACAGCAGCCGTGTCTGCCAAGCTGGCCAGAGGAGCTGCTTGTACTTCTCCATCCCACCTACACGCCCCACTTTAATCTTAGCCTTTGAGTAGACATGTGAGTCACTTGGGACACAGAGTGAAATCACAGCATTTAATCAGCATACTCACTTGTTAATTTTACTTGTTTCCTATGAGGGAGGAAGTCTCATCTCAGGGGAGTAACCAGTTAATTATTGTAAGCAATCATCAAATACTCAGGTTTCAGAAGTATGCTGGGCTATGATTTAATTATTTTCCTTAAGAAATGCTTCCTATTTTAATTTTTCAAAGCCATATAACTAATGTGTTTTTGCTGGATATGACTGCCTTACCACCAAGAGTCTCCCCTTTCCCTCACATCAGATATTGAGATAATTGAATGTGTTTAGATGAAAAAATACTGCATTAGCATGTTGTAATGAATTAGGTTCACAGAAGAAATTCATAGATGTAATGAGCATGCATCTAAAATATTTAAATTACTTATTTATAGGTTTTTAGAAGTCTTAGAAGCCTAGGTATGTTTACTATAAACCACATTGAGGAACTGTTGATGGAAGAGGTGGAGGCGGCTTGTTATAAAACAATCAGCTCACACTTCATCCATGTAAAGGATCAATAATGAAAGAGGAAGGGGCATGCTCTCGCCCTCCCCTCCTCTCCCCCATTGCTTCAAAACATTGGGAAGAAAACTACACATTTATAATATTCCATCAAAGCTAATTTGTAAGATATTAGTAGATGTTTGTCTCAGTGTTACAATATGTGGAGCCAAAAAACCAGAGTGAACTCAGGGTCTTCAAGAATCATACGCCTACCTAATAGGACATGCTTAACAGTTATCAGTAGAAACCAGTAATCATGTTTAATAAAAAGATAATCAGTTCGTTGTTGAGCTATCATGTTCTATCAGTCACTGAACACTTTCTTTCCTTAACAACTGCTAACACCCAGATAGACAAGTAAAAGGAAAAAAACAAAAACAAAAAACCTTGAAAAACAAAACCCAAACTGACACAATGCAAACTATAGAAGTTGGAGGTAAAACATAGAGTAGCTAAAAGTTTTGTGGGTCTCCATGGGGACTGATAGAGACTGGGGGACGGGTACAAGGGAGGGAAGCAGTGAGGCTTCATTCTGAGTAGCTGCTAATGCATGCTGTAAACCACCTGCTGCAGATTCAAACAGGACTCCAGGGACCAGTGGGGAGGGGTACAAGTTGGGAGAGATTGAGAAAGGTTACCTTTAACTGGCTTGAACGTGAATAATGGGTCTTGTGGTAGAGGTGAAGAGTGTAGTTAGCCCCAAAGCAAAACATCTTGAAAGATTGCTTAATGGAGAAATGGAATTCTTTTATCAAATTGTAATCTTTCATTACAGGAAAGATTATAGTAATTGTGAGATGCCATTACCACTTGCCACAGTAGTTTTAAGATTTGTATCAACTTGGCTTTATTTACCTGGGTTTTCCTGGAGTTATTTATTTATTTATTTTTGCCTTAATAAGCTTCCAAAAACGATTGGACACTGTTCTTACCAGTGTCAAAGTTACTCCTTGAGGAATAAGGTAGTTGTTTCAAGAGCCACATTAATCCTTTTAAAGTAATAACTATTTATGAAGGTGCATTAACTTTTCAATAATTCTACATGGTACCTTAACTACAAGGACTAATTGTAGGTACTAGAGATAACAGGACTCCCGAATGAGAGAGAAAGATATATAGAGAGGATTTAATGTAATTCTACTTACAAAAATTATATGAATTTCTTATTAGACAAGTTTGATTTCACTTGATGAAGATAACGCATGATTGGGTAACTAATTTTTTCATTGACCTGTAAGAGTTTTTTCTATGTACTCTTCTATTGTGAAAGGAAAATAGTTTTTTTTTTTTCTAAAGCTGAAAATAGGGTTTGTTTATTTTAAAGCCGCCTTCTTGAAGTTTCCATTCTCATCCCTCCATCTTAACTCACCCTCTTTGTTTTAAACGTGGCTTGAGAAATAAGGTTTTGTGATGCAGGCAGAAGCTGTCGAACTAACTGCAGGAAAAGGAGTGTTGTGCTCAAGTTGGATATATGATTGGAATTATTTCAAAGGAAGACAGAGGAACCAACCCTGCACATAAATTTCTTGGTTCTTTGCAGCAAGACTCCTCTGGTCTCATCTCTTCTAGAATGTAAAGGTCAAAGTAAACTTCACACAGCTAGCTTCTTATCTCCGTATACTGGCTAAATGTCTTAGGAGGACAAAGTTTACCTAATGGGAAAGTAATCTTATAATTCTGTTTGCATTCCAGAAATGTTCAGATTATGTTTTCCAGTTGAAACAGTTCTATATACAAACATCTTCAAAAACCAGTTCTTTAAGATGTCTGATTTATTTTTTCTTGTTACTGAAATATACTTGATTTACAATATTAGTTTCAGAAGTACTGCATAGTGATTCAGTATTTTTACAGATTATACTCCATTAAAAGTTATTATAGGATAATGGCTATAATTCCCTGGGCTGTACAATATAACCTTGTTGCTTATCTATTTTATACATACTAGTTTGTATCTGTTAATCATATACCCCTAACATGCTCCTTTCCCCTTCCCCTGCGCCACTGGTAACCAGTAGTTTATTTTCTATATCTGTGAGACTGTTTCTGTTTTGCTATATATATTTATCAGTATTATTTTTTAGATTCCACATATAAGTGATATCATATAATATTTGTCTTTCTCTGACTTATTTCACTAAGCATAATATTTTCTAGGTCCATCTATGTTGCTACAAATAGCAGAATTTCATTTTTATGTCTAAGTAATATAATATTGTATATATGTATATATATATTCTACATCTTTATTATCCATTTGTCTCTTCATGGGCACTTGGGTTGCTTCCATATCATGGCTATTGGAAGTAGTGCTGCTATGAACACTGGGGTGCATGTATCTTTTCAAATTAGTGTTTTCATCTTTTTCTGGATATGTACCCAGGAGTAGAACTGTTAGATCATATGGCAGTTCTATTATATATTTAGTTTTTTGAGAAACCTCCATACAGTTTCCCATAGTGACTGCACTATCTACATTCCCACCAACAATGTATCTACATTCCTTTTCTCCACATCCTCGTCAACATTTGTTATTTGTAGATTTTTTGAAGGTAAGTATTCTGACAGGTGTGAGGTGATATCTCATGGTGCTTTTGATTTGTTTACACTCCTCTGATTAGCGACGTTGAGCATCTTTTCATGTGCCTGTTGGCTATCTCTGTGTCTTCTTTGGAAAAATGTCTGTTCAGTTCTTCTGCCCATTTTTTAAGTTGGGTTGTTTGTTTTGATGTTGAGTTGTATGAGCCGTTCATGTATTTTGGATATTTACCCCTTGTCAGTCACATCATTTGTAAATAATTTCTCCCAATCAGTATGTTGACTTTTAGTTTTGTTGATGGTTTCCTTTGCTGTGTGTAAGTTTTTAAGTTTAATTAGGTCCCATTTGTTTCTTTTTGCTTTTGTTTCCTTTACCTTAGGAGACAGATTGAAAAAAATATTGCTACAATTTATGTCAAAGTGTTCTGCCAATGTTTTCTACTAGTAGGTTTATGGTTTCAGGTCTCAAATTTAGGTCTTTAATCCATTTTGAGTTTATTTGTGAGAAAACGTTCTACTTTCATTCTTTCACATATAGCTGTCCAGTTTTCCCAGCACCATTTATTGAAGAGATGGTCTTTTCTCCATTGTATATACTTACCTCCTTCGTAGGTTAACTGACCATAAGTGTGTGGGTTTATTCTGGACTTTCCATTTTGTTCTATTGATCTATTTATCTGTTTTTGTGCCAGTGCTGTTTTGATTACTGTAGCTTTGTAGTATAGTCTAGAGTCAGTGTGATTCCTCTAGCTCTGTTCTTTCTCAAGAACATTTGGACTATTTGGGGTCTTCCATACAAATCTTATTTGTTCTATTTCTGTGAAAAAATGCCACTGGTATTTTGATAGGGATTGCACTGAATCTGTAGATGGCCTTGGGTAGTATGGTTATTTTAACAATATTACTTCTTCTAATCCATGAACAGGTTATATCTTTCCATCTGTTTGTTTTTTGTCTTCAGTTACTTTCATTAGTGTCATAGATTTCTGAATACAGGTCTTTTACCTCCTTAGGTAGGTTTATTCCTGGGTATTTTATTCTTTCGGATGGGATTGTAAATGGGGTTGTGTTCTTAATTTCTCTTTCTGACATTTCACTGTCAGTGTATAGAAATGCAACAGATTTCTGTATATTAAATTTGTATTCTGCATGTTAACCAAATTCGTTGAGCTCTGTTTAATGGTGGTGTCTTTAGGATTTTGTATGTGTAGTATCATGTCATCTGCAAACAATGACAGTTTTATTTCTTCCTTTCCAATTTATTGGATTCCTTTTGTTTCTCTTTCTCCTGACTGCTGTGGCTTCGACTTCCAAAACTGCATTGAATAAAAGTGGCGAGAGTGGACATCCTTGTCTTGTTCTTGATCTCTGAAGAAATGCTTTAAGCTTTTCACCATTGAGTATGATGTTAGCTGTGGGTTTGTTATATATGGCCTTTATTATATTGAGGTATGTTCCCTCTATGCCCTCTTTCTGGAGAGTTTTTATCATAAGGGATGTTGAATTTTGTCAAAAGCTTTTTCTGCACCTATTGAGATGATCATATGGTTTTTATTCAATTTGTTAATGTGGTGTATCACTTTGATTGATTTTATGGATGTTGAAAAATCCTTGCATCCCTGGGATAAATCCCACTTGATCATAGTGTATGATTCTTTTGAGGTAGTGTGGGATTTGTGTTTGCTAATATTTTATGGAAGATTTTTAAATCTATGTTTATCAGTGATATTGGCCTGTAATTTTCTTTTTTGTGTGATATCTTTGTTTGGTTTTGGTATCAGGGTAATGTTGGCCTCATGGAATGAGTTTGGAAGCATTCCTTCCTCTGCAATTTTTTGGAATAGTTTGAGAAGGATAGGTGTTAACTCTTCTGTAAATGTTTGTAGAATTTGCCTGTGAAGCCATCTGGTCCTGGACTTGGTTTGTTGGTAGTTTTTTTTTTAATTACTATTTTTGTTTTCACTACTAGTGACTGGTCTGTTCAAGTTGTCTGTTTCTTCTTGATTCAGTCTTGGCAAGTGCATGTTGTTAGAAACTTGTCCATTTCTTCTAGGTTGTCCAATTTATTGGCATATAACTGTTCACAGTATTATGATTTTTTTATATCTGAATGGTATCTGTTGTTATCTGTTCTCTTTCAGTTTTCATTTTGTTTTAATTGGGTCCTCTTTCTTCTCTTCTTGGTGAGCCTGGCTAAAGTTTTATCTTTTTTTATTTTTGAGGTACGCGAGCCTCTCACTGTTGTGGCCTCTCCCGTTGCGGAGCACAGGCTCCGGACACTCAGGCCCAGCGGCCATGGCTCACGGGCCCAGCTGCTCCGCGGCATGTGGGATCTTCCTGGACTGGGGCACGAACCTCAGTCCCCTGCATCGGCAGGCCGTCTCTCAACCACTGCGCCACCAGGGAAGCCCTATCATTTTTTTAATCTTTTCAAAAACAAAAAAACCCCAACTGTTCTTGCTTTCATTGATCTTTTCTATCTTTTAAATCTCTATTTTAATTATTTCCTCTCTGACATTTATTATTCCCTTCCTTCTGCAGACTTTGGGCTGTGTTTGTTCTTTTTTAAATTCCTATAGGTGGTAGTTTAGGTTGTCTATTTGAGATCCTTACTGTTTCTTGAGGAAGGTTGGTATCACTGTAAACTTCCCTCAGAACTGCTTTTGCTGCATCCTGTAGATTTTGGAGTATTGTGTTTCCATTTTCATTTATCTTGAGGTATTTTCTGATTTCCTGTTTGATTTCTTCACTGACCTATTTGATTTTTAGTAGCATGTTGTTTAGTCTCCAAGTGCTTGTTCTTTTCCCATTTTTCTTTCTGTACTTCTAGTTTCATGCTGTGTGGTTGGAAAAATGCTTGAAATAACTTCTATCCTCTTAAATTTGTTAAGACTATTTTGTGGGCTAGCATGTGACCTATTGTGGAGAACATTCCATGTCCTTGAAAAGAATGTGTATTCTTCTGTTTTGGGATGGAATATCCTGTAGATATTAAATCCAACTTCTCTAAGGTGTCATTTAAAACCACTGTTTCCTTTTTGATTTTCTATCTGGTTGATCTGTCCACTGATGTAAATGGGCTGTTAAAGTCTCCTACTATTATGGTGTTATTGTCAATTTCTCCCTTTATGTCTGTTAATATTTGCTTTCTATATTTAGGTGCTCCAGTATTGGGTGCATATAGGTTGATGAGTGTACTATCCTCTTTTTGTATTGATCCCTTTATCATTATATAATGTCCCTCTTTGTCTTTTGTTATAGCCTTTGTTTTAAAGTCTAATTTGTCTGGTATGAGTATTGTTACCCCTGCTTTCTTGTTTCTGTTTGTATAAAATCTTTTCCCATCCTCTCACTTTGTCTGTGTGTGTCTTTAGCTCTGAAGTGAGTCTCTTGTAGGCAGCATATAGAAGGGTCATTTTTTTTAATCCAATCAGCCATCCTGTGTCTTTTGTTTGGAGCATTTATGTACTTACTGCCATTTTATTACTTGTTTTCCATTTTTCTTTCTTTTCTCTTTTTTAGTTCCACTCTGTTCATTTCTTCTTTTTGCTTTTTCATTTCTTCTTTTTGCTTTTTCCCTTGTGGTTTGATTTTCTTCAGTAGTATGCTTGTGTTCCTTTCTTTTTAGTTTTTATGAATCTGTGTAGGTTTTTGATTTGTGGTTACTATGGAGTTCACATATGTTGTCCTATAGGTATATCTACTTGTTTCAAACTTGTAGTCATTTAAGTTCAAACACATTCTAAAATATCTAAATTTTTATTCCCCTACCCCACTTTTTGCATTTTTTATGTCGTATTTTATATCCTCATGTTTATCTCTTAACTGTTTATTATAGTTGTAGTTGATTTTATAGTTTTTGTCTTTTAATCTTCAGACTGGCTTAAGTGGTTGATCCTCAGTCTTTACAATATATTTGCCTGTCCTAGTGGGATTTTCCTTTTGCCATAGATACTTACCTGTTTTCCACTTAGAGAAGCCCCTTTTAACATTTCTTTAGGGTAGGTTTAGTATTGATGAACTCTTTTAGTCTTTGCTTATCTGAGAAGTTCTTCATCTCTCATTCTATTGTAAATGATAATCTTGCTGGGTATAGTATCCTAGGCTGCATATTTTTCCTTTTCAGAGCTTTGAATTTATCGTGCCACTCCCTTCTGGCCTGCAGAGTTTCTGCAGAGAAATCATAAGGCTGATTGATAGCCTTATGGGGATTCCCTTGTATATGACTCTTTGTTTTTCTCCTGCTGCCTTTAGAATTCTCTATCTTTTTGTCATTTTGATTCTGATATGTCTTGATGTGGGTCTGTTTGGGTTCATCTTTTTTGGGACCCTGTGTGATTCCTGTACATGGATATCTATTTCCTTCTTGATGTTTGGGAAGTTTTTAGTCGTAATTTCCTCAAATACATTTTTGATCCCCTTTTCACTCTCTTCTCCTCTGGGATCCTTATAATGTGAATGTTGGTATACTTAATGTTATACCAGACATCTCTTACATTGTTTTCATTTAAGACTTTTTGTTTTTCTTTAGATACTCTAATAATTGGGTGATATCCGTTATTCTATTTTCCAGATCACTTATGCATTCTTCTGTGTCAGTCTGCTATTCATTCCTTCTGTGTGTTTTTGATTTCAGCTATTGAATTCTTCATTTATGATCAGGTGTTTATTTTCTAGTCCCTTGTTAAAATGTTCACTGTGTACATCAATTCTTTTCCCTAATTCAGTTAATATTTTTATTACTAATGTTTTGTGTTCTTTATCTGGTAAATGGTTTATTTCTATTTCATTATTTTTTCAGGGGGTTTCTCTTGCTCTTTTTCAATGGAGAGTAGTTCCTCTGCCTTTTTGCTTAACTTTCTCTGCCTCTATGAGTTTATGTGAAACAGTTACCTATTGTGGTCTTGAAGGGATGTTCTTATGTGGGAGCATCCCTATGCAGACTGAGCGTGCCCAGTGCCTTTGGTGGGTGAGCTGGATTTGACATGGATGTAAGTCACATCTTTCTTCAGGGTGTGCTGGCAGCTATCACCTTGTAGGTGGTGGGGCTGGAGATGGAGTCACTAGAGCTGGTTCTGGGTGTGGGACTTCCCCTTTGCTCAGTGGCTGTCACTACCCTGAGGCCCTGAGGGCTGTCAGGAGCCTGAGAGCTGGGTCTGAGCTGGCTCTGTTCCCTTTAAGTGTATGTTTTTTCCCTTTCCCCTCATTGCGACCCTTGCCCCAGAGTGGGGGCGTGCTGAAGCAAGTGGGGCCTGTGCAGGCTCTCAGAACATGTCCTCTGCTGACAGAGATCTAAGCTGTGTCCGATGTGCTGCCTTTGCAGGCACCCACAATTGTTTCCTTTGCTCTGTTTAGACACAGCCTCAGGTGTAAGTCCCCTTTGTCCCTCACAGCCAATCACTGCCCCCAGCCTCTGCTGCCCCTGCCCTGTGTAGAATTGCTCCACAGGGCAGGCAGGCCCCATGCAGACTCTTGGTGTGTATTGGAGGGTGAAATGTGGTGGAGTGTCTACTGTCAGAGATGCGGCAGCTTCTGATGCTCTGTGTGTGTAATCACTAACAGTGGGCGCTGCCATCCAACCCAGGCTCCACCCCAGGACCGGGCTGCCTCTGTGTCCCACGGTCACGTCTTTCCCCTGGTCATGGCTGCTGCAGATCCTGTGCTGCACTGTGGTGTGACGTGAGTGGGGCCAGAGTGTTGGCTTGGCTAGGCTGGAATGTGTGGCAAAGTGACTGCAGGAAACCCGGCAGCCATTAGAGCAGACCTCTCTCTGTCCTGCTTAGGGACAAGGCAGTGAACGTGTGCTCCTTACAAGGATATCCAGGCTCCCCCAGCCCTTCCATTACTCCTAGCAGTCCTCTAACCAGCCAAGGGGCCTTTTCTCCTCCAAGTAGGACCCCAGGGCTGGGGTGCCCAATCTGTGGTTCCAACCATTCACTCCCCAGGGTGGGTATCCCCCCGTGTGTTCTCCTTTTCCTCTGAGTCCCCTCCCAGTGGCACAGGTTCCAATCCTATTGCTTTTCTTCCCTTCCCACCTGATTACCTGTGTATCTTTCTTAGAGCCTTGGTTGTACAGGAGTCCTTCTGCCAGTTTCCAGTTTTCAGTGACAGTTGTTCCACATGTAGATGTATTTTTGATGTGTTCATCAGGCGAGGTGAGCTTCACATCCTCCTACTCCACCATCTTGATCTCAAACTCTTAGATCTCTGATTTCTTACAATTAAGTCATATTTTTCAATATATTCTTTTAACATAATCACTGAAAATAAACATTCATAGCCAAGTAACCAAGAAATGTCTTGAACTCTAAGCACATTCTGTATATTTATGTTGATTTTCAACTTTTAATCAAATGGTAAAATATAAATTCAATTTGTGAAATAAGCATTTATTCTAAAGAGTTTGAAAGTTGAAATGTTAATAAATCACTGTTAGCACATATATACTCTCTCTCTCCAAGTCCCAAATTACCTATTTTTCACAATTCTTTTGTTTGAATCCATCTTTTGTGTATAAGTTTTTATGTCAAAAATAGATTTGAAGTGTTTCAATTGCTGGCATTTATATCTGAAAACAGTTGGAATGATGTAGCTTATTTTTGGCAAGCAGAATCAAGATCCACCACAAAGCGATCCATAATATAGAGCCTATAGCATAAATTTTTGTCTGTAGTGGGAATAAATCCACAATAGGTTAGGGACTAACTGTACACATTTACTTCTGAAGTTTATGTGGCAGTTTAGTGGTTAATCACTAACCTTGGTAAATGCCAATTTCCTACTTACTAGGAGTAAGAACATCTATTTGTGCAACTCAAATGGAAAAGATATGTGATTTAATTATTTGTCTGCTCCAAAACTCCTCTTCAGCTGGATAAGCTTTTACATTTCCAGTGCCTTTTTAAAAAAAATTTATTTATTTGTTTTTATTTTTGGCTGTGTTGGGTCTTTGTTGTGGTGTGTGGGCTTCTCATTGTTGTGGCTTCTCTTGTTGTGGAGCATGGGCTCTATTGCATGGGCTTCAGTAGTTGTAGCACACAGGCTCAGCCGTTGTGGCTCGCAGGCTCTAGAGCGCAGGCTCAGTAGTTGTGGCGCACGGGCTTAGCTGCTCCGCAGCATGTGGGATCTTCCTGGACCAGGGCTCAAACCCGTGTCCCCTGCATTGGCAGGCGGATTCTTAACCACTGTGCCACCAGGGAAGCCCCTCAGTGCCTCTTTAATGCACAAGTGTGGACCTCAATTTTTGAGGCCCAATGCAAGAGCTCGTGTCATGGCAAACTTGATGAGAAATAATACTGCCAAGTGAACCAGAAAGATATTTTATTTAACAGATTTCAAATGAAGATCAAAGTTATCTGGAACAGATACTTTTCCAATCTACATTTCGTGTTTCCTGAAGTGCTGCCTGCCAGAGCAAAACAACATAATATTTCTGGTTGCTTGAAGGAAAGGATGTTGATATTGCTTACTTATTTTTGCAGATACACAGTTCAGTAACTCTCTTACACAGAAACACTATACAAAAGCTTTCTATAACTTAAATACAGTAGTAAATACCTTATTAAACAAGGTTTTGAGTCATCTGGGAAGTGAAGTAACCAGAGAGAGCTTGCCAGACTTCTACTCACCCCAGACCACCTCCCCTTGGAGATGACTTAAAAGGCTCATCTTAGAGATACTCGCAGCATATATGTTCTACTGAGATTTGGACCTTGAATGCTTTACATTCTAAACTGAGCTTCACTGGACCATGTAGTTTTACAACCAGAAATCTTTCAGCAAGATTACTATTTTTTGAGAAGGGCCTGAGAGGATTGTGTTGCCTATTTCAAAAGGAATTTTTGCTAAATGGATTGAATTTTAAACTCTGTCTCAATATTGAGAATTTGGTTATGTTCTGATTTTTGTGGAGATAATTATCTTAGAAATACTGGTAGTGGTCTTACTAATGCACTTTTGGTACAAATTAGATATGGCTCCTATGTTGGTTTTGATTTGGTTATTGGATTCAGTAAATTTCTTATTAGTAACTCTTATACTGAGCATTTCAATTTTGAATTGTGTATTAGTTTGAGAACTTTTATGGTGAGATGATCTCTTGCAATTGCTAGTGATCTATTTTCATAAAACACTTTCATATATTGCTTATATGTTTGAAAGTGTTCATTGTATTCTCTTTTTCTCTGGGTATAAGTTCAGCTCTCTGGAGCTTTTTCAATCGAATTAAAAATTGTGCCTAGGTAAGTACTTCTCAAAGATGAAGTAAATATATGAAATTTGGCTAGTAACCGCTTGTTGTAATAGCATGCTGAGTTCTCAAAATTAAAATTAATTACTACTTTCAATTATTTATACATGTGTTCTGTTAAAACAATTTTGAGACCATTAAATATGTGTACTATCCCTTCAGTCATAAGCGAATAATGATTAACTTCATGACAAGACAGTGAGCACCATTAAGACTGTCAAGAGAATACTTTTGACTTTTCAACTCTTAAACTATTTCTTTCTCTGAAACAATATTTACAAAAATAATAAACACTGAATTCTTTTATACAATGTATTCTAATTTTATGTTTTATATTATATGTGATAACGGAGATTATATTGTGAGCACATTTAAAAGCAAAGTTTTTCATGTGACCTGAGTAGATATCAGGAGTTTCCTATTATCGTCAAGAATTACGTGCTATAAGATGCAAAGATACAGTCACGTGAGGAAAATTTGATATCATTGTACACTGAGAAATGCACCTGTAGCCAAGCAGGGCCCTTCAGACTTCAAGGGAAACTTTGCAAACTAAGACAGATAAACATTTATATGTATAATGTCTGTTGGCTCTAGAGCTTTCTAAACGGCAATACCATGTTCGTCATCAGACAATTTTGTAGGGAATGAAACTTCTGGAATTTCTTTTATTTAATTTTTATGCCTCTCTAGATATAAAGGGTTTGTTTTACCTTTAGAGATACACTGAGCTATGGGAACAAACACTTGGTGAGTCTCACTGTGTGGGCCTGGGTGTGCAGTCTCCAGCCCCTTACCCTTCATTTTGTACTTTTACTGTTATCTCACTTACCAAAAGGAGCCGAGGAGGCATTAAACTAATTCTACTGACTTTTTTTTTAATGTATGTTACTCTTGTCCTGAATCTACAGGATGTTACTACCACTAATAGCCACTTTTGCACCATTAGAAACAGCTTAAGTAACAACTTCCAGAGAAGTTCTTAGTTATAGGACTCTACCTGTTTCAATTCAGGGACTCTCCAGTTGCCTTGCTACCTACTTTCCATCTCCCAGAAATCCAGACACCTTGCTAAAACTGCCTCATAAGTTACTTGAGGTAACCTTCAGCTCAATAAGGTGTCTGCCCAGTGGGATTTACAGCATTACCCTTTCTAAAGACTGTACAAATATGTGGCAGCAGTGAGCTAGAAGACACCATGTGGGTCAAAACCATAATGCTAAAAATAAAACACTTAAATTCTCTTGAATACTACAGAAACAGCATTTAAGAATTTATTGAAAAAATAATTTATATGCTTCCATTTTATCTAGGATGAATTCTTTTTTTTTTTTTTTTTTTTGCGGTATGCGGGCCTCTCACTGTTGTGGCCTCTCCCGTTGCGGGGCACAGGTTCCGGACGCGCAGGCTCAGCGGCCATGGCTCACGGGTCCAGCCGCTCTGTGGCATGTGGGATCTTCCCGGACCGGGGCATGAACCCGTGTCCCCTGCATCGGCAGGCGGACTCTCAACCACTGTGCCACCAGGGAAGCCCTAGGATGAATTCTTAATCTCAGTTATAGACCTCCCTCTTCCTATATTCTTAAATATCTATGCAGTAGTGTGCAGAACCTACTTCAGAATTTGTATTTGGGCAAATGCTCATGGTGAGCTGAGGCGACCATCTGTATAATTCATCAGAAAGATGAATGTACTTGAGGAGAAGCATAGTTTTACACGAATCACCTGCATAACTGCCTCAGATTTCCACATTATGTGCAATCCTACTTGGAATAAAATACTGAACTTTTTACCCATTAACAGATTTGCTAATAATATTAGTTATATTTTTGGTATTCAAAGTTTAGTTATCTGACCGCAGAGAGCTAGCCACTCATCATAACCTATTTAAATGCATATAAAGAAATTCTTTGATATTAGAGACACCTGGTTTTTACATAAAGCATAATGCCTAATTCAATTGTAGACACAGATGTCCACATTAATTACAATTTTATCATTCAGACAGCATTTATGCTAGCTTCATATGAACAATTTCCTTTACTTTTTCAATAAGTAATAAAGCTAGAGGCTAGAAATGGTAGAAACTGTAGATGAAAATCTGTATTTTTAGAATTAAATGTGAAAATGTGCGAAATTAAGGGATATTTACGTACATCTTTATGGCAACCTTTTACACTGCGTGACTAGCTCAAATATCTGTACAAAAATGGGGAGTGATAAATCCAATTGAAAATGTAATAATGCACGTATGTGCATGCATGTGTGCATACACACACACACAGGCAGACGCTGAATTTACAAAATGTATTGGGTAGCTGGTGGCCATAGTAGAATGAAGGACAGGAGGTTATGAAGAGGCATCCCAGACTCCAATTACAGTTATACATTAATTGTGCATTCATAAAAGCCTGACAAATAATTGTTTTTCCAGGAAGATATTATAAGTAACATTTTAACACATGTAGTAAGAAAACATCTTAAATTCTTAAAATCACAATTAGATAAATTAAACAGTACAATAAGCTGATGGCTATAAAGAACCCTCGTTATAAAGACTTGTCCATTCATGTTTGAAACAACACCATGTCCTTTATTCATTCTAACATATAGTTTCTGTTAAGTTTTTAACTGTTGTAATGCATGGAAAGTAAATATTTTGAAATATAATCTAATAGAAAGCCACATACACAGTTTAATCTGTTTATATTAAAAACATTTCTAAGGTGTGGCTAAAATCAGGTTTATTTTCAAATTACGTAAACTGGAAAGGTTATTTGAGTTGTTGTTTTCTAATAAGTAGATGATTAATTGTGTTTTCCTGAGCAATTCTGTCAGGACACGATGGTAATTTAGCTAATAACATGTTGTCTTGTGTTCTGAGAACACTGAAGAATCCAAATTTCATTTTCTGGGCAATGTACTGAGGTCATTTGGTACAAAAGAGAAAAGTGGGATAAAGTTTTAATGTTAACTGGGAAAAAATTCTGGGAGTAAATACTTTTTTAATAGGAATATTAACACTTGCCTTTGTCACGTTAATTGCACATCTCACTTAAAAAATGGAAATGCTAAATATTTCTAGGGACATATCATTACATTTCAATAACTGGGATAATCAAGGTGAGTCCAATTTATCCTGAGGACAGTAAATCCGCAAAGGGGGAAAAGACAAACTATACATGAAAACACTTAGTCCCACTTTAAATTTTACAGTATCTATATATTTGTCTACATATTTAAGGATGTAGTCAGCAAAAATATTCACATTAAACTATCAATACTTACAGAAATTATTTTTCTTCTACTCAGGAAGACCATTTGCACTAAGTTAACATGGGAAACTTAGAGGAAATCCTCCTTAGGAGACCTACTCAACTGATCATTTCTCTTTAGAATATAGTTCAGGAAAGTAATTAAAGAGGTCTCAGGTGTTTTCATCTGTAGGTCACTCCTTTCAATGCGAATTACAGTTCATGGGTAAAGTTGACATTTTTGGCGAAATAACATCAACTCAGTTTCTTCTAAACAAATGTCTACATCAAAAGACTGTAATTATTGCACAATTCGTGGCAGTGAAGTGACCAAGGATTAGATGGTCATTTATGCTCTTACCTTTAGGTGCAGTGCCTTCTCAAGAAAGCCTAATGTGGACAAGCTAGCAGAGGATGTGAAAGCAGGTGAGTCCATCTGCTTATGTTTTGTATTACTCTTTCCATCTGAAATCACTTTAATCAGCTATTTTACCATTGAAATAACATACAAAGGAAGGAATTAATAGTTACCAGTTGTGCAATAATATAAGTCATAATGGAAGTGTTTTGTGAGCAAACTTCACACTGCCACCCCCAGCACACACATACACACACACACGCAAGTTTAATATGCCAAATGGAAGTGTATTAATAGTGGTTCACTTTTCCAGTATTTCTCAAGGTATGGTTCACTGACCCAATTAACAGTGGCAGTCAGAAAGTGGAAATTGTGATTACGTCCCCTAGGAAAACTATATACTATATGAAGAAGAAAACTGTAAGGGCTAGGAAAGTAAAAATGTTCAGTTTGTATCTTATTTCTACTGGAGGGTGCAGGGATTGGGAAGGAGACGTGGAGAAAAAGCCCAATCAAGACTTCATGGGATTAAGGACTGTGGAAAACTCTTTGCCAAGCGCACAGTTCTAAATGCTTTGCTGCACATTCTCAGGATGAAATGATAGAGAAAAGGTATGGACAGATGTAGGGCTTCCTCATGTCCAAACTGAACTCATATATTTTCATCTGCTCTTTTAAACTATAAGAAGAGTGTTAACTGAATGATCCTATGAAATGCAACAGAGTTCAGATAGCTTAGAGAATCATAAATATAGAAATGGCACTTTATTTTATTCCTGGAGGGAAAGGGTTGTTTTGGGCACTTTCCATGGCTCAGGGAGCAGATTTGTTAATTTCCTGGCAATAGAGAAATCTTAACCTCAGATTCTTAGCCATGTAATTCCTGTTCATCAGCAACTGTGTCCAAACTGGAACACTTGGAAAGGAGAACGAACATTCACCCATCAGATGTGTGGGTTGTTACCAGATCAGTGGCACCTCACAGCCTCTGTTCCTGTGTGCAGCTTTGCTATAAGAAAGGTAGCTAGTTAAGGACATATGTACCTTAGAAAGACTCTGACATATATTTTCAGCTGTAGTGAGTTAGGCAGAACGCAAAGCAGAGTAATAAGAGTTAATGTTTTCACCTATTTATTTTTATATTTCACATGTATATTTTATATGTTCAATGTAGGCAAGAATTGCTAATGTTACTGTGAGGTGAAATGTTAAAAGTAACTCAGGAACAGGTAGTATATATAAAGACCAACACAAATGCATGGAAAACATGGGTGAAAAGAGAAAAGGATAAGGTTTAAATGATTCAAAACCTAAACAAAATTAATATATAGATATACTATCCTCCATTCGGTGCATGAGAAAATTATTTGATATTGGAATTAAATATCTTTATTTTCTGGTTTTCTTGAATACAACTTCTTCAAATTTTCAATGATTTCAGGAATTTAAAAAACTAGCTATTTTTAATCTGGGTTCCAAGAGAAAGAGAAATACGCTGAATTGATTGCTATACCTTGGAAAACGTCAATTTTACTATTTTGACCAAATAGGCTAGAAATAATGGGACCCTATTGCCTTCATATTCCAATATTACTTCCAAAATAAGAGCAAGTAAAATCATGCTCAGGATTCTTTGACTATAAGAAACAATACCTTCTTAGAAGGCAAATGAAAGAAATTCAAGATCAGTAACAATAGAGAAAAGAGTCAACAAAAGGTTTCAAAATTCTAGCATTATAAGATTAAGCTTAATAATCACAAGACTCTCAGTGTTCACACAGCTGTCATAAAAAGTGAAAGTTAAAATTATTCTTGGTAAATTCATGTGTCTGTACAAGGTGTCATCTTCAGGTTACCTTGGCTTGAGTTAAAGACCTTGTCGTTTGAATTTTTCATGAAAGCCTCTCTGTGGCTTGAAAGCTTGGAGTTGTTCTCCAGTGTGCAGTCCTAGCCCCTGGCACACTGTGATTAATGGCAACTAGTTTGATTAGTTTAAATCTGGAACATAAATTTTAATTCAGCTTCCTTTTCCCCTCTTAACAGTTCTGCCTGACATCCCTGTCATGCACAGGCAAAAATCTTTATTTTCAGAAGGAATAAATCCTTATGGATTTGAGAGAAATAAGTCATCTGGGATGAGGAACTAGTAAATATATTGCCAAATTTTCACTTTAGATACCATACGCCTAAAGAAATATGGATGCCCCTTACCTGAGATTAAACAATGCTTTTCAAAGTCTCTGGAGTCTGGATATATAGTTGCTGATCAATGGTTATTTTTATCACAATTTTCAAAGAAAGGATCACCAACTTAGCTTTAGAATGTAAAATCAGTCTTCAGACTTTTCTATTATGACTTTGATGTTTGTATGCCTGATTCAACACCGAAAACCCAAAAGATCTGGAAAGGGCCATAGAGCAATGTGCTTTCATAAGGGAAGTGTTTTGTTTAAATTTTTCTAATGTTTTATGAACAGTTATATGAAGCAGATGTAGCCTACTGAAGTCAATGGCTAGATGAAATATAGTTATATCAATAATTTCGCTCTACTGTAAGTCCTATATCCTGGGAACAGAGCAGGTGCTCTGCTGGCCGCAAGAAGGGACAGTCAGTTTTGCTGCTACTAAGATACCTGGGTAGAGAAGCAGCACTCCAGAGCCCCTGGTGTGTGATTAAAAACTCCCTCCCCCTTGTGCTGAAAGTCTCAATCATTTGAATCTATCTCCTTTGCAGTGTCTATGTGGAGATATTCACAAGTCTGAATAAAAATGAGGTACATTTCACGTTAGTATGTTATTAAAAATTTAGCTCTAGCATTCCTGGTGACAAGTGACATATTCAAGCAAATAGCTGTGTTACCACTTCTGGGCTTTATCATATTAAAGAGGAAATATGTTGCTAAAAATATGATGACCCCTGTCACTTTATTGCTATGGTCTAAGCAATCACGGCTAATTAATGATTTTCTGTATCATCTAAGACAAATCAAGAATTCCATCTAGAGCAGTTATTGCAGAAATATACTGTGTTAGGCCCCAGTTAAGCTTTTGTTGATTTGAAGTAACACTTTTCCTACATAAAAAGTACAAAAATACTCACTGAAGGTTACTGAGAAGTTGTTTGATTTGACATAAAGATGAAGACACACTTCTTTTCTGAGACAGTACACTTTGTGATTCACAGGATAACTTGCATCACACGCAATTTAATGAAAGCTCTCAAATAAGCGATTTTATTCCTATCCATGATTGCAGACATTTACAAAACCATAACATCTGAGTTCACCTTAAAAAATAACTTATATAAAGCAGTGATATACACAGCACAAAATAGATCAGGGAGGGGCAGGAGCAACTTTTAATAATTAAAATGTAAACGTGAAAAAAAGGATGGAATAAAAGTCCCTACTTATTTCTACTTAAGATGTCATGTGATAGTATTTTACAATGTCCTGTGGGTCAATGTATGTATGTGCATGTGTCCATATAACATACACACATACAATACATTCTCTTTCCCACACATATACATACACAGATAATCATTTGCAGTTCCGTTGAGGGCAATTCTAATATGCCGCTCTGTACAGTTGTTCGAATCACGTTTGGACCCGCTTTCTTCACAAAATAGGGGAGAGAGCAGGAAATAAAAAGGTTGGTTTGGTGTGACTGAGATTCCTTTGTTTAACTGTACACTGTGATGAATAATTTTCTTCCGTAGTAGTTCTGTGAAGGGCTGACTCACTGTGGTTTCCATGAGGAGACTTGGTAATGGATCACACACTCATTGTCATGCTAGGGGAGTACTAGAAGGAGAGAAGAATCCATATTTTAACAACAATTCTTCTACAGGCCACTAACATTCTCCTTGGTAAACAATAGTAACTGTGAATTTTAATGTCTTTTATGCACAAGCTTTAAATACAGCATAAAAATAAGAAAGCATAAAAAGAGTAAAATTATATAGAATTGACTGTCCTGAACTGTTAAATATTTCCTCTGGAAAGCAAGCAGTCTCATTCTCTCTCTGAGCTTAGGGGTTTGATAAGTACCTAGGCCCTCAGCTTTCTCCGCCTAGCCAGATTCATGTTTCATAGGCCCTTGGAACAATTTGGGTAAATCTAGTCCAAGGTTGATTCATAATAATCAGATACGTGTGAGGGATAGGAGAGTCTTTGTTAGCTGTGTAAACTTGGGAGGTTACTAACCTCTCTGTGCTTGTTTCCTCACCTGTAAAATCAGCTTAATGATAGTATCGATCTTAAACGGGTTTTGGGAGGACTGACTATAAAACCCTTAAAACTATGTATTTATTGAATACACGGAAAGTGTTCAGTAAATGCTGGAGTAATAGTATAACTCCCAGCTGGCCATAAGAAATCCTTATTAAAGCATTTAGAAAATACTTAAGAGTCTGATTTATACTTTAGCATATAAACTTATTCCTTGAAGCTGTGACTCCTAGCTCAATCCACAGGCATTTCTGGGTGGGAGTAGGGGCATTCTTGTTACATGTTACTTGTCAGTTTGAGGCTGACCATTGGTAAAAGGCGAGACTTTCAGAAATTTGGAAAAGTGGTCTTAACAAATGACAAACAGCAATTATTTTGATAATGATGCCAATCTACCCTCATATGCTTGAGGAATAGACTGTGACAGAAAAGTTCTAGAGCAGCTCTGCCCAACAGAACTTACTTCAACGATGGACACGTTCCACAACCTGTGGTGTCCAGTATGAAAGCCACTAGCCACATGTGGCAACTTGAGCCCACGAAGTATGGCCAGTGCCACTGAGGAACTAACATTTTTTTTTTTTTGGTACGCTGGCCTCTCACTGTGGTGGCCTCTCCCGTTGCAGAGCACAGGCTCCAGACGCGCAGGCTCAGCGGCCGTGGCTCATGGGCCCAGCCGCTCCGCGGCATGTGGGATCTTCCTGGACCGGGGCACGAACCCGTGTCCCCTGCATCGGCAGGCAGACTCTCAACCACTGCGCCACCAGGGAAGCCCAGGAACTAAAATTTTAATGTTATTTAACTTTAACTTATTTAAATATCTCCACGTAGCTGGTGGCCACCATCTTGGACAGCACATTATAGATCCCCTGTGACGGGAAGGAGGAGCGTCTATTTCCAAGAGGTAACGGTTTCCATATTTAATATGACCTCTTGAATATTTTAAATGCTTTATGAGAACCTGTGAGGACCAGGGCAAAAGAGAATTCCTTTTAATGCGCTAATAATGATTGCGCCTCATGGAAAGAGGCAGATAAAGTGAGAGGGTTTGGTCCCAGGCTGCAGGGGCTTAACCAGGAACAGTGATGGTCCTGGGAAGGGGAGCATGAACCTTCTAAAAAAGGAACAGACAGAACAGAAAGAAGTGAATTCCAAATGAGCGGAGGTCGTGCAGGAACCAGAAACGAAGTATAAGGTGTGTATTAGATAGGGATGGATTTGTTAATATGGTGAAAGCAGGATTTCCCAGGGAAGAGCTCAGGGTGACAGTGGCTCAGCTGGCAGAAGTCTGGACTGGAGGTCATTAGAGTTTGATCTAGTGCTCAAACCAAAAAGCCCACATTGATCCTGAGTAAAAGCAGATGACTAAGCCTGAAAACGGGTCACTGGACCTTAGGGGGAGGATTGTTAATCCTTTAAACACAGGTCAAATCAAGGAAAAATCTACTTGTTAATCCCTTAATAGCCTCAAATTTCCTCAGTATAGGAAAGCTAATTATATGTTACTGACCTTCCACATTGGATTACAGTGAGTAGGGTGATATAAAGGGGAGACTGCCAGAGAAGCGAAAGGGGATTCAGTTTGATAGAAAAACTCCCTCTTTATGCTTGATAGTGGCAACGAAAAAGCAAAGCTAAATAAAACCCAAAACCCCCAAACAATCATTGAGAAGGATCAGTAAAGTGGAGCCCACCCCGTCCCTGAGCTGGGAGGGGATCTACCCCCATCTCATCAGGAGATACCATGCAAATCTCCACTACAAATAATGACAGCACACTGCCATGACCTATGCACAACCTTTGACAAAATAATCCTATTTTGGCATTTGACTTTCAGGGGCAAGACTAAACAAGGAGATAAATGGATACTAAGGTTTTATTAAAAGTAGAAAACATAAGAATATGGCAAAATGGGCATAGGAAATTTAATCTATGCTTTCTATGGCTACTGCTTATTTATAGTAAGGATCGGTGAGCCAATCAGTACTGCCCAGTAGAACCTTCTGTGATGATGGATATGTTCTATTCTGTGCTGTTCAGTACAGCGCCCACACATGGCTGCTGAGCTCTTAAAACGTAGCTAGTGTAACTTAGGAACTGAAAATTTAACTGTATTTAATTTTAAATAGCGCAGCTAGATCATCAATCATTATTTTTTCTCTCTATATATATTTTTTGTGGTGTGCGGGCCTCTCACTGTTGTGGCCTCTCCTGTTGCAGAGCATAGGCTCTGGACGCGCAGGCTCAGTGGCCATGGCTCACGGGCCCAGCCGCTCTGCGGCATGTGGGATCTTGCCGGACCGGGGCACGAACCCGTGTCCCCTGCATCGGCAGGTGGACTCTCAACCACTGCACCACCAGGGAAGCCCATCAATCATTATTTTAAAGACAAAGCTTTTAATGGGTATATTGTGCCAATCTAAAAACAGTGAAAGACTTTAAAGCTTTTTTAAAGTCTCCTTTTTTAAAAAGGACTTCAAAGGATATGTTGCAAAAAAATTTTCTGGATAAATCATAATTAATTCTAGAGACCATCTCATTTAATGCACATCCTGAATAATCAGATTTTAAAAATCCCTGAATCCTTTCTTCACAAGGATTATTCCAGTTCATTCAAATGCAATGTAACATTAGGGAATATAGTTAAGAATATATTATAGCCTTCATTCTAATTATACACCATTAAAAGTATGCGTATATAGAGACAAGTATATATGCACATTCTCTGCTACCAAGCATGGTTATTGGTTGCTCCCATTTCTTAACATTGGCAATTGTTAGGATTTTTAACCTGTGTTATTTCAAATATCTTAAGCAAATCTTACAGTAAAATGAGAATTTGTTACAGATTCATTGGGAAGTTAAGAGAGTTAGGCTTATTCAGGGAGGAAACTGAATGGAAAATAGGGTACAACATGAAAGTCAGGGCCAGATTCAGTCAGAAAGGATGGAAGCACCATCTCCAAGCAATACAGCTCAAAAATTAGCAAGCATCTAATGAAATTTAAATTTTGAATAGTACAAGTAACTGTAAAATGATGCCCTAAGTGTATTTGGCACAGTAAAACAGATTGTATTTGTGTGTGACTGTCTTTATAAGCGATGGGCTATTTGCACTGCTAAGGCTGTAAACTGCTCGTCTGCTGCTGCCTTTATTGAAACTGCTTCAACTAAGTAAGATTGAGGGCAATTGCAAACTTTCTAGGGAAACTCGCAGAATGTGCCAGCAAAAAGGAATTTTGCTATTGATTACTATTCAAGCAGAAGTGGCTTACAGTTTTCTAGAAGTAGAAGAGCAAGTGTTAAATGGGGTATCGTATTTAGAGACATAAAATATTCATGGTGTATTGTCCTGAGACCACACTGCAATGTTTCTGTTGTACTGCTGCATCAATATGCCATGACATATTCTAGTGTTTGTGTCAGAATGCTGTGATATCAGGTTGCCCTGATATCACAGCATTCAAAACTATTCTGAGTCTGGTTCTCCTCGATCAAATGATAAAATGGCCTTACAGTGCTGTTGACTGCATCAGTGTTTGGTTATGCATGTAAAACATGAGCTAGAGAATTTATTATACCCAGTTCATGTACCTTGGACTCCATCAGAAATATCCATTAAATCTTTGAACAATGTGCATACATTTCTGTTCACACACTTCAAGAACACTTCAGATCTTACATTTCTCTTCATACACTTCAAGAACACTTCAGATCTTACATTTCTATTTCTAAGCATCTATATAATATTTTTTCTTAATGAGAGATAATACTACAGGTACCTGAGCTGAACTAAAGTGAAATAAATCTAGTGTGTATGTGACTATGTAAAAAAAAAAATTGGGGCATATGTGATTTCTTTACAAGAGAAGAAAATGAAAAAAGGCAGTAAGGGTAATAGGAAATGATCTACCACCTTGTTTCTAATTTCTATTTGACACCATGATTTTAATAGCATGTTTGCTCAGTATGGTGAAAATATTCTGCTAAATTAATTCAAGAAATAAGACTAACTGCTTTCTTTACTTGAGAGGCACGAAGCACTATTCCTTGAATTAAGCCTTTTTGTATTATGTTTTTAAAGCCAAACATTTTATAGAGTTTGAACACTAGGGGGCATCTTTGTTTCTTGAAATAAAGGCTTTTTTTGGATCCCCCCCCAAAAGAGTCTGAATGTTGAAACATTTTTTGATTCCTATTTTCTTGTGTAAAGTGTGTTGGCACTGCAAGGTTTCTGCCTTTGGATTGGACATTTCTGTTTCTATATTGATTACATTAAGTAGTATGTGTAAGGGATAGTGTCTGTACATGATAATCAGTCAATAGACGTTTGCTGTCTGCCCAGGCCTCTTATGTGGTTAAACTTCAAGATAAAGACCGACAAACCCTCAAAAGGCAGACTGTTCAAAAATCTGTGCTTTTCAGACTTATGTGCATTAAAAACCACTAGAATTCAGTTTGCATGTTTAGTTACTGGAAATGTTTTCTTTTTAAAAATTATTTATTTATTTTTAATTGGAGTATAATTGCTTTACAATGTTGTGTTAGTTTCTGCTGTACAGTGAAGTGAATCAGCTATATGTATACATATATCCCCTCCCTCTTGGACCTCCTGGTTTTCCTTGATGATAGTAAAGCTAACTTAGTGGAGATACCTAGTCTATTTACTTCAAGGCCTTACTACATTTGTCAGCAATGAATCTCTTTTGTCTTCTTCCTCTCTGTTCTCTTTTCTTGATCTTTTAAAAAGGTGCAAACAAAAATGTGTGGATGTGATAGAGGAAGCCACAGATAACCAGGGTGTCACTCATAGCATGTAGACCCCTCACCTGGCAGACAGAACAGCGCAGCCAGTGTGGACCGGCTTCCAAGGCTGCACTACCCTCCAGGAGGTGGTGCAGGTTCTCAACCATCATCCAAGTATTTCTCTTTTGGGGACTTTGCTAGTGGGGACAGGAGAGAGGGAGGGGGGAGACAGGAGGGAGCTTCTGTTTTCTGCTAACTCTGCACAGCAGTCTGGTGTTTTACCTGCTTCTTGGCTTTAAGGGTAGCGAGGCTGGGTCAGGAGTCAGGGGTGGGGGAAGCCCTACTCCAGTGGCTCTATATGCTACGCACATATTCCCAGAGGGATCTGCTATCCAGCATGTGCATAATCCACTTGGGGTTAAAGGATGAGGCTGGTGTTTATTCTGCACAAAGTAGTTTTTTAAGTCCTGTTCTATCTGATTCTCTGATCCCCGTGAAGAGCTTTCTGATGCCAGCTCTGAAGCAGCTCCCCTCTCTGGCAAACAAGGCGGCAGTCGCCCACAACAAATCTGGGAAGGAAGGGGGAGAGTTCCTGTCGTCGCTGCCCCTAAAGTTAAAGTCACGTGGAACCTTTTTAAAGAAGTTTTCTTTTCCAATACAAAATTAATACTTTCCTTGGTGCTCTTAAAACACCTGGTTTATATCTATTGTAGCACTTATTAATCTGACATATGGTTTAATTAGTTGTGTAAACATGTTCTTCCCATCAGATTGCATTCTTTGAGGTTAGGGATGTATTATGTTTGTTTCAGAATATTTTGTCCTTAACCTAGTGCTTTGCATAGTGCAGGCTCAATACATGTTGAATTGAACTGAATTAATTATCATATACCTCACTGAATTATACCATTACTGGAAGAATTAGCATAAAATGAAATTAATGTCTCTAATTAGATAAAGTGAACATTAATTAATTAAAATTAACTAATTTGTCCATAGTCTTGAAGCAAACTAGTGAAAGAAGCGGGCTCTAAGAAATCCCATAATCCTAAGCATTATGAAAAACTAATAGTTCCTCACATTTTTCTATTTCCTCATCATTGACAGGCTAATCTTTGGATTTCTTTAAATATGAGTTTTTATGTATACCTTCTTGGTTCTTACTAATCATAAATATCCTGCAAATAAAACAGATAAACTAAAGATCATAATATTATTTCTAGTTTTAACAGAAATTAAAGTCTAAAAACAAGGGAAGTCTTGTCCCATGCCGAGGTGCTAGGTCAACACCAAGAAATAAAGGAAACCACAGAACACTCAATCTTGGGTTCCATTTTGGGAAGCAGCCATTCTGTGCAAAAGTAGGTATGTTATTAGCCACCGCTTCAAATTCTGATGGCATCAACTCTGGTAAAGGTCTGGGCAAAATGAAGGTAATTTTCTCTTCTGATTCTGTTTATAGTTTGGTAGATCCTCTATTACTTTAATGATGGCGGTACATGTATTGGAGGCACTGATTCTATGAACATGAAACTAGTTTGGGTTCTGAACTCCTTTATTCCAGTTCAGGAGTTCTTAGCAGAGAATGTGCATCAGCATCACTGACGAAGCTTTTTCACATGGGAGGATGCCTGGCCCCACTCCTGGAAATTCTGATTTGCTGGGTCCAGGGAGGGTTCTGGGAAATTGTATTTTTAAAAATTCTATAGATGCTTCTTATGTGAAATATTAGTTAATAAATTATTGTATAATGCAGTAAGTCCTTGAGAAAAGATACCATGTTGTCCTTTTGGTCTTTCCAGTGCCTAGCACATTGCTTTGGCCTGTAGACAGTGCTCAGTGACTGTTAAATGAAGGAATAAATTTTATCGCTTCTCCGTTTGCTCCTATCTACTTCTATGGAGACATGAAATGATATTGCCTTTGCTTAACACTATAGTCACACAGAAAACGACGTGGATATCCAGTTCAGGTTAAATGTAAATAACTCGTTAACATACAAGACAGGAAAGTCTAGTGCATAATGTAAAGACATCTTAGAGACAATTTTCAGAGCTTTCAGGACAGCACTGAGAATAAACCTGGTTTTGCAGTGATCAAAGACATTTTAGTAATGTGAAAAATTTATAAAAGCGATCACATATGCAACCTGTTTCTAGTACGTTCTTTTATGGTGGATGTTTTCTAACGTAAAATTAGTATTAAAGTTTTTGTCTTTGTAACTATGTACATAGAATCGGAGTAGAAAGTTTATTTTTTAATACTTTCAAAGAAACTCCACTTAGTTTTCTAACTTTTAAAAGATCAACCTATTGAATTCTAGATAAACAGTCATAATAATGGCTTTATGCATTTATTCTAAAGAAGAGCTTCAGAAATAAAATCTGGATATAGTAACGTAGTCAAGGGAATACTTACACTCTCACTCTGAAAAGGATTTAAGAAATTTCCCCCCATTTCGCCATCATCCCTAGGAGTGCCCGGCTGATTACTCAGGCTCATATTATTGGGAGAATTCTGTAAACAAGATTTAGAAAACAAAGCATTTTGAAGATTTTAATTTCCCTTTTACATGGTACTGTTTCAAACATGGAATCTATACCATCATCTCTAAGGACAAAGCAGACTTATAATTCCAATCTCAGACTTCTACCATGGATTCTGTTCATTCTTTGCACCTTGACAAGTACTAATCCTTTCCCAAATGAAAATTAAAAAACAGAAAACCCAAAATAATTCACTGTAACTCTTTGTCTTAGTCTCAGAATCATTTATTCCATTTCCCACTCTCAGTTCACAGAGTTCCTAGACTTCTGGAGAGTTTAAGAAACATTCCCAGGAGGGGCATGATAAAGTGTGCATTCTACCCACTGATCAGGTGGGATGGAACAATAACTTCCCTGGGTGATTTTACTAATCAAACTCGAAAGGTCACTGTTTTGATAAATATTTCCCTTTAATTCTACATGTGGTTTACATAGTAACACGACTTTAACCATTATTTTTATATGAACCATAAGGAAAAAAGGAAAATGGTTAACGATAGTTAAGAACAAGAGAAATAAATACCTCAGGACTTGAGAATTCAGTATGTACTTGTACAGGAAAAGGAGGCTCAGAGGTGGAGTGATTTAGAACCCTTTCCTATCATTTGTTTGAGCAGATTTATTTGAAACTTTTAAGATAAAATGGCTGATATTAGCAATCTAATCAAACACAAAGTTAACAGTATACTGCTTTATATTCTATTTAAGTTCGCTAGTCTTGTTTTTGCTGTGCGATTTTAGCCACGTGAGGTCATCTGATACTCCACGTTGATAGGGAATACAGAATGGCAGCGGCGTATAAAGCATGCTCACACAGGATTGCAACTGTGACTAAGGGATTCTTGTAAAAATAAACTTCAAGGTTAAAAACTTTTACTTGTTATTTCAAACGTAAGCCAGGTTTTAGAGTTTTTTCCTGAGCTGTTGCCATTTTATATTTTGTTTTTGAATAAGTTTTTAGATTTTTTTACACAAAATTGCTCTGAGGATTTTGACTTAACTAAACCAAGTTAGGCAATAAAAACGAAAATGTCATGAATGGGTTATCCCCAGAAGAATATGTGCTTTTTAAAAATATGGTTAAACTGTAAAGCAGAGACAGGTAGATGAGCTGGTAGAAATAGAGCTTGTATCTTGTCCTGCTGTGCACCCCACAGGGAGGATCTGAGAACAGGGATCCTCTGAAGTCCGTAGGAGCTCCATTTGCCAGTGAACCCCAAGGGCTGGGGAACCACAGCTTAATGGAATAAAGAGGATTCTATTTTTTTTTTTTTGGAAAAATTTTTTTTCTCTGGAAATGTTAGTTTCCCAAGTAACTGGACTTTGAAATGAACATGGATAACCTGATTTCCTGAAAAAAAAATTAAGTAAAATTGAAATGCAATTAACTAAGCTGTAGGTAACTAAGCTACAACTCATGAATAAAGTTATTAATCAACTGTGTCTTGAAAGCAGGAATGATAATGCTTACTTAGCTCAAAAAAGGGCAAATTTATAAAAACACTATAAGATTTACCCAAAATCTATAAGTCTTTGGTGAAGGCAGATTTGTCATTTCATACGTAATGGAGAAACTGGCAATCTTGGAATAAAAAATAATCTAACATACCTATACAGGGGTATATGAACATGTACTTACAAGCTGCATACTTTTACATATTCAAACAGATATATGAAACGAGCCCTGTCCATCCTTGCATAATATTCACACTCCTAGCCTTAAGTACGTGAGGTGCCCTGAGAGGAGCAGCATATCTCTGACTAAACTGGGGTGCTCCCAGACTCTGCTGCACTTTTGCCATGTATCATTGCTTTTTTAATTTTTTAAAAAAAGTTTTATTGGAGTATAGTTGATTTACAATGTTGTGTTAGTTTCAGGTGTATAGCAAAGTGTATCAGTTATACATGTACATATATCTACTCTTTTTTAGATTCTTTTCCCATATGGGCCATTATAGAGTATTGAGTAGAGTTCCCTGTGTGATACAGTAGGTCCTTATTAGTTGTCTCTTTTATATATAGTAGTGTGTATATGTCAATCCCAATCTCCCAATGTATCCCTTGCTCCTTACCACAGGTAACTATAAGTTTGTTTTCCACATCTGTAACTCTATTTTTGTTTTGTAGATAAGTTCATTTGTATCCTTTTTTTAAACTCCACATTGAAGTGATATCATTTCTTGATTTGCAATTCTGAGTTTGGCTACCTTCAAATTGATTCCTGACTCAAAGTGTCGATTTAAAAATATCTGAAGTTGGGCTTCCCTGGTGGTGCAGTGGTTGAGAGTCCGCCTGCCGAGGCAGGGGACACGGGTTCATGCCCCGGTCCGGGAAGATCCCACGTGCCGCGGAGCAGCTGGGCCCGTGAGCCATGGCTGCTGAGCCTGTGCGTCCGGAGCCTGTGCTCCGCAACGGGAGAGGCCACAACAGTGAGAGGCCCGCATACCGCAAAAAAAAAAAAAAAAAAAAAAAAAAAATCTGAAGTTTAAAAGTAACATTACAGTAATATTTAAATACATATAAAACACTTCATGGTGTTTCTGTTTTCCATGCTATCTTTTCATAGCATGGTGGCTCAGCATTAAATGTTTTTAGGGGGCAGTGGTGGTGGTGTATATGAGAACATTGAGAGGCGGATTAAAAGGACACATTCAACACACAAAACTGAGCTAGTATCAGATCTCTGAAACCTCTTCCTATCTAGCTCACTGGGTATATTTGAAAATCATGAAATGATAGAACACCTTTAACAAATCTGAGGTAATCTCTGCAAAATGTTGTGAAAACAACAAAAGTTGCTCAATGAGGAGTCTTAAGGAAATTGTGCTGTCCATGGTCCCTGGGTGACGTGATGAAGATATAGCTAAAGATATACTCAGTATTGGTATCTGAGGAACAGCTAAGACAATGGTTCCAAGCACCAACCCAGAGCAGGTTATGACGGTGGGTGGCAATGAACTGTGTGTATGCTGCATTTAACTGTAGCTATGTTTGTGTGCAGTGTCTCCAGTAGATTTCATCAACAAGGCAAGAATATAATGCACAAAAAGGGCGTAGGTTGGTCAAACAACTTCTTAAAATGGAGTAAGAAATTTAAAAAATGTAATACTGATGCTTGACAAAATACAGGTTTAACTGGAGAATTAGGAAGATGCAGCTAGAGACCCAAGAGCAAGTTTGAACACAATTGCTAAGCAGAAGTGGTTAAGATCATCTTCTGATTCACAAACAAGAATGACTAGAAAAAGAATAGGATGAAAAGGAATGAGCCCAGGAAATAAGAGAAAAGGGAGAAGAGAGCTTCTTGAGATGGCCGGACATGTGGTGGAAAAGGAAGAGGTGGGGAAAACGAAGGTAGTGACAACTTGCATAGCTTGGAGTAAAAGGCTGAAAAATTCAGCTGTGAGTCGAAAGACGTAGGGAAAAAATAATTGGGAGGGGGGTTTATAATACGTTTGATGCTGCTGATTAGAGATAAAGTGACAGACAAGTGGAGATGGGACAGACAATAGTGGTACCATCACCCAGACAGCCTGGTTAGAGCCTGGAGCCAAGGAATGAGGAGTGGGGGCAGGGCAGAAATGAGATGCTTCGGAGCCCATTTGAAGGTGGATGCAACCAGTCATTTCCAGTACATTGTTAAGTGGCAAGTTTATTACTTGCGCATAATTCTTTTTTATTTATTTCTTTTTCTTTATTTTTACTTATTTATTTTGGCTGCCACGCGCGGCATGCAGGAGGATCTTATTTCCCTGACTAGGGATCGAACCCATACCCCTTGCAGTAGAAGCGCAGAGTCTTAACCACTGGACCACCGGGGAATTCCCTTGGGCATAATTCTTATGTCAGTTGAAGTGTACTTTCCTTTGTAAACTTTTTCCCTATTGTATTTGTTTTGTCTCCTTAGTTATACTGAGCTTCTTGAGGGCAGAGACCGTATCTTGTTTGTCTTTGGAATTGCATAGCCCAGAATAATGCCTTGGCACATTAATGTTTACTGAATGAAGGAATTCCTGCCGAAGTACAAACCATTTGAGGGCAAAGATTATGTTTGTATTTAAAGAAGTCTTTTGTATTTCCCCATAGTGCACAAGGCAATACTCAATACATAAAAGTACACAATGGGTGGTCAATTAATGCTTAAAGAATAAACAGTAATCACTAGGCAAGAGAATGTTAGCAGCAGCAGGCACAGTGTGGTGGAAAAACTTGCTTCTGGGTATAGGAATGGGAAAATAAGCATAGAAGGAATAGCAATGGATCTGATATGAGGGCAGATTAGAAGATGGTATTATGGCCCTTAAAAATTTTTTAAGTGCTTTATAAATTACAAAGTACGTTCCCGTATAGAATTTCATTTACATCTATGTAGTGTACAAGGTTATGTCAGTGGAAACTTTACGAAGACGGCCTTAAGCAATCTGGATGTTCCCGCCTTTGTGTAATGAAGAATTATCTTTAGACATTAGAATATGTTTCTCAAATATAACTTCAGACATTTTACTGTGACCACAAAGCACAATTCAGCCAACATCAATTGTTAGATACCTAAGACAGCCAATACAATCACGTTCATCTGGTTTGTAAAGGTGCTTCCCAGAAGGAAGGCTCTAACGGTATTATACAATTAATCTTATTTTGAAAACAAGGTTTTTGAAGGCTTACCTAATACTATTTCTCACAGAGGTAAGATGGTGCCGTTTGTATATATCTATTTTTAGAAAAGAAAAAGATCTTCCTGATTGTTTCTAAACACAGACATCCAAAGTGCATGATGAAGTTCCTAGGCCAAGCAGCCAGGCGATGCAGATACAATGTCAGAATGCCAATTAAACGCTCTCTCTCTTTTTTTTTTAGCTTGAAGTCTTAATTTATAAGTTTCTATAGCTCAACTTCATTTTATTTTTCTTGGCATCAGGAATTTTACTTTATTATACATGAATATAAATTCAAAGTAGAATTAAAAATGAAGTCATCCTTTAATGAATTTCTGTATTTATTGATATAAAGAAGACTTCTGAGAGAGTCATTCTAGTGGTAGTTAATAATTAGTTCTTATCAGCCATTCTAAATATACATTTGACCCACAGAGAAGTATTTTAAAATTCATCATCACCTAAAAAGTATTTAGGTATTCTTCAAAAAATATACGGCATCTTACCAAAGGATTAATTTTAGAAACTCAGACGACTGACAGAGGAAAAACAGAGACATGTGCTATTGGAAGGGTCACTTTCCTACTTCTATTAATATAATTTTCCTCTAATTACTTTCTTACTCTATTCTGTGGAACTATAATAATGATTGAGGACATCAGCATTGCCTGATAAGAGTTTGGAATACAAATGAGATGTATAAATGCAATGCCCTTACAACATATAATAACCACTTTTTCAAATTTACCTCTTTTCGTGTTGCTCTAGATTTCTTTACATTTTCAAAAGATTAAAGTATGCCAGTTTGCTTTACAAATGCGTAACATCATAATGTGATTAAACTGATTATTATTTGTTTGGATATCAATTAATCATGTATATCACATCCTGTAAATGAATCCTAGCATGCTTTGAAATATTCTTAAAAGACTGATTTTACCCTTTCCTACAGATTATATGCACTAATATTTTAAACTTCTACTTAATTATATTTGGCCTTCTACTTTCAAACTCTTTAAGAACAAAAGTCATAATGTTATTCTCAAACTTAATAAGAGTTCTGTGTAGAATAAAACACAGATAAAAAACAACACAATACATAATACTCACCTTGGAAATACTGTCCATATCTCCTGAGCCTAAAACAAAATATGGAAAGAAAGCCTTTATTAGGTAATGATTCTATCTGTAAATTAAATACTCCTTTAAAATAAACTAATGTAGTAATGCAGTACACTGTATGTATTTTGCAGTGTATATCTCCTAGACTTTTGAATCTCAAAAAATTACTTTTCTCTTATACTGTGTGGTAAGTTAAGTATCATCTGATGACAAATGCAAGTAAGAGTTGTACCTTTCCTTCCCAATCATCTACTTTTTCTGGTAATGCCAGAATAAAAAACTATTGCTATCATAAATTCCTGAAAGTGAAACAGTAGACATATATATCCTACTCAATTCAAAATTTTAAAATGTGTACACTAATACACATGTGTATATATATATTTATAGATATGTAAATAGAGAGCAAGAGAGAGAGAGAGATCTCTATTTTCTGAAATGATGCTTCTGTACATCTGATAAAGTACAAAACAGGCATTTGCAACAATACCTGACAAGATTCTGAACCATGTTTTACTATAATAACCAAAATCAAAGCATAATATTTTTAAGAAAATTTTGGCAGCAACAAATATTCATGGCAGTCCATCAAAAGTAAAAATGTCTTCAAAATGTAACACTGTGGGTTTATTTTAATTCTTAGGAGAAATGGACAATCAATACTAATTTCTTACTTAAGAAATGGAATCATAACTTAGGTAACAAAGAAAAATAATCAGATCCTCGCCACAATTTTAGCTTTATTTTTAACTATTTAAATAATTTTCCTGGCATAAAAATATTATAATATTTTAATAGTACAGCATTCAACAGTCACAAATAAAGTAAAGGCTTATTAGCATTAGTTTATAAATAGGCATAATGTTAAATACTGAATGTATATATGCAATTATGTATCTATAAATATATGCAACAATATTCATTATAGATGACAAGTATATGTGAAACTATTTTGCAAATTCTGTTCTAGTGAGTAATATAACTAAGAATCTTCTCACTATGACCAAATGCCATCTTTTTGTGAATGATTTTACAAATTAAAAGATTGGAAAGTAAATTATTTTGCAATAAATTAGAAAGTAAAATTCTAGAATGGTGCTATCCCCAGTAGACCTTTGTGTGATGCTGGAAATGTTTCCTTGTGCTGTCTGTTACAATAGCCATTAGCTCATGTGACTATATGCACTTGATATGTGGCAGTGCAACTGAAGAAGTGAATTTTACATTTAATTTGATTTAGAATTAAGTAGTCACACATGACTAGTAACTACCATAACTGGACAGTGCAAATTAACATTTTGAAAACGAGGCAAAACAAGCATGGATCCTTAAAAGCACAAAAGTCTATTAAAAAAAAAGTCTATCAAAGTGTTGTAAATAATTTCTTGATTATTGAAGTTACATAGCTTTTCGAAGTATCAGAGGATGGCATTTCCTGACCTAGGGTGGGGTTGTGAAATCCGTGTACAACCTGAGTTACTCATGGCATAGTTTCTCCAACTTAAGTAAAAGATGGTTCTTTTTCAAAGAAAAAAATTATCACAAACCTCCAACCCCACTGTCAACTTTTAAAATAGTTTATGATATATGATGATGATAAACATACAAACATAAAATAAATGTCTTTTTTCCCTTGTTTTGGTTTTGCCTTTGGCCTGCCTACATATACAGTATGCTGTGTGACCAGGTCAATTTTGTACCACTTGTCTCTGTTTCTCACTGTTGTGAAACTTTTTGTTCACCTTGCAGATATTTGGCTTCATTTGGTAAGAAGACATCATTTATGAAGTATGTTTACAACCATTATTTGCACTACTTGAAATCAGCTTTATCACGAACACAGACAATGTGGGCAGTGTTCTCTCTTAAGAGAATCATTCAGATTATCCAGAATATGATTACCAATTTTACTTTTTAAAAAGAGACAAACATTAAAATGCAAAAACAAAATCAAGACATTCTTGGAGAGGACTGAAGTTCCTCTGAGACTGTGTCTACAGACCTCTGGAGACAAAGGAACCCACTGTGAGGATACCATGGTCCTCTAGGTGCCCAAAGCAGCAGTGTCTCCTTTCATCATAAACACTCAGATTTTGATAAGTTAAAGTAAATACCTGTGAATATGAGCTAGGTTAGAACAATTCTCGCATATCTGATTTTCCAAATAATCTCTAGCCATCATAGCGAATATCCTATGGATTAAACTATCAGTTGTAGATAAAAGCTGAAGCATTTCAAAATGAGTTCCTATAAAAAGAACTTTGCAAATCATGATATTCACGATGTAGAATTAAGGTTTTGTTTTGAATTCATTTCTGAACATCAGATTTAATATCCTTACCTAAAGAGCCATTCATGTGATGTGACTCCATTCCTCCTAATCCACCCATGGGACCATCTGACCCAGGGCCCATTGGAAACTATTTAAAAAACGGAGAAAATGACTGTGATCACATTGAAAACAATTGTTCATCTCAATGTCACAATACCTATCTTTAACACTGTAAGACACTTCTATAACTTATTTTCATTTCCAAATTATGGAGATTATTTTCCTAGATTTTTTTCCAGCTTTCTAGATTCTCTAACTGGACTGCTACTTCCCTCATTCCATCTTCTCTATGTTCTAGATCTTCAGGCTAATCCTCATTCATATCCAAATTTTTCTTCAGATATCCTTAACCAGAAAGCACATATATTCCAGTGCAAATGAGAAGATAAGTATTCTATGCTATTGACAAATTCTGCTATTATAAACCAGAGGTAATTCTTAAGAAACTGCTAAAGGTATTGGCTTATTAATAAGAATAACTGAACATTATATGCCAACATTAACATTTTTCTTAGCAGACAATCTATCTTTGTTCAAATGGACATGATAAATAATTTCATCTTGCAGGTTAAATACATTTAGCTCCTTGGGGATAGCTGAATATAGCTAAGTCTTCTTGGCAGTCTCAACTATGTCAGTTCAGTCACAATTAGGCATTCAATAGCAGTTAGATTTAACATTTTTTAAAGTAGTGGTATTTCATTTTCAAATGAAACCTTACATTAGAAGCCTAGTACAACACAGATGTAAAGAGATGTGCTGTGGTAGAGTTGGTGGTGGAGAGCCCATGACCTGCCCGCTTAGTCTCTCCCTCAACTCCCCGGAATACTTCTAAGGAAACTCAGACCTTAGTTTGAAGACAGGCTATCTATAATTACCTTATGTTTACAGTCAAGATAGATTACTGAAAACACTTGTTCTTAAAACTTCCCATGCCCAAATCATTTCTTCCATGTTGTATGGTGCAGAATACTAAATGTGTTGCGTGTATGTATGTGTATAGATGGGACTGTGGTGGTCACTAATCATGTAGGCTTCGGGGGAAGATTGCCCTGAGTGGACACCCTGTATACCACTGACTCTGTGTGGAAAGAAGATAGCTTTCCTTCACCGTGCTCACACAAACCACATGCTTATACATTTTCACAGGATAATGCCAATTCTGTTGTCTAAAATTTTGTTGCTTAAAACACATGGATGGATTGTGTTTTTTAGATCTGGGCTGAGAAACTGGTGCCGGTGAGGCCAACAGCCTGTGAGCCTCCTTGGTTTGGTCCTTTTATCCGGTCCCCACTGCGCTTTAAACAACACTAAGACTATATGTATTATACTTGAAGCACATAATACTGCAGTCCTAGCCCTCAGCAGGCATTTGCTTTGACTACCTCTGGCTGAAATGAATGACATTTGGAAGAGTGACATATTCAGCTTCTGCTTCTCTTGAATCTCTTATCTTTGTAACAAGTAAGAGAACCAGAATGGAACACACTTGGATGATATCAGTTTAGCTGTCTGCAGAAATGTCTTCAGTACCATATGCTCTTGGTTTCCTCCCTTATTCCCTCCCTTTCAAATATCAAGTTTTAAGATCTGAAATTGCAGTATGAAGAGCTTTTCTACATTTGTGCTGCATTTCTGAAATGAACATTGTTCATGATCATATTCAGTGTTCTTTAAAATCTCCGTGAAAACACCTTTTAGACATTACTGACAGAAAATTCTTTTTCCTTAGAAAGAATTTATTTGATTATACAAAGGGAATACTGGTAACTGAAGGCAGTGCTGCTTAACAGAAATAATATGTAAGGTTCAAATGTGAACTACATAAATAAAGTTAGATTTATTAGCAGCCATGTTTAAAAAGTAAAATGAAACAGGTGGTTAATTTTAATAATTTTACTTACTTATATAATCAAAATTATCAATCAAAATAGTCAGTATAAAATTTTAGTGAGCTATTTTATATATTTTTTCATATTAAGTCCCCCAAATCCAGGGTGTGTTTCATACCTGCAGCACATCTCAGTCTGGACTAGCCATATTTCAAGTACCATAACATACTGGACAATTTAAAGTTTCCCTTTGCTAGGAAGCTCAATTATAAGATTTCATCCCCAGTTTTTGGTATAGTTTTGGAAATTCTTTATATGTGTTTTGATTTTTCTTTAATTTGAGCTACCTTTTATTCATATATATATATATCTATGTATTAACTGTATTTTCTTATATTTTTTGTTAATATGTAGTCTTATAGATATCATTTTTCTGTACGCGTTCATGGAAAGATCATGACCTATGCTTTATTAAGTACACTCAAATTCTTTCTGTAGAACTGCTTCAGTTCTATATTTAAACTCCAGGTTTCAAAAATTTAAGAAAAACAGGCATATTCAACTTCCTAATTTAGTTTCAAGTTTATCAGGAAAAAAAAAAAACACCTGAAGAAATTAGTGATGTGTAAAATGAGGTGAACATATGATTACACATTAACTGTCACTTTCAAATAGTCAATATTAATTATTAGGTATTTGAGATAAAATAAGGCTACATATCAACATTTTATAATTAAGTTCTGTTTTACATTTCCATTATATTGATATGAAATCTCTTGTTATGTATGTTATATATTATGTTTTTTTCCAAACCAGAACACAGAATTTGATTTTTTGATATCCAGTAAGATCCTGGATAATAAAATATAAAGCTTAAACAGTATCAAGGAAAAGGAATGTACTTAGAGCTTGAGTCTTCAAATGCATTCCAAAAATTTAAAAAAATGCATAGTTACATTAGGCCTGTTAGGTCCAGGAGGTACTGCATTCATTAAAGTATACATGTTGTCTCCAGAGTTGGTTGAGTCTGAAACAAAATATTACTGAATTAATATCTTTCATTATAATCTATGCCCAAGTCATCACAAAGTAATAATCAAAGATGATCTGGACACTTATGCATATTTATAGCTACAGCACTCAAAATAGTCATTACTAATGTTCAGAAACAAATATCTGTAAGTCATTTTCTGACCCAAAAATTATCATTCTGAGGTTGTAAATTAGGAATATCTACCTAATATATTAGGAATAATCACTTAATAATTCAGATCAAAAGGAATATTACTTTAAAAGTCTAAAGAGTTACTGTAAATTTTTTCTTCTTTAAAAAACATGATCTCTTTTGATTTCTCTAAGCAATTTATATGTATACATATAACAGAAATCTCTTAAAATTCAGATTTAGTAGCTTTTAACGTATTATTTCCTTAGGCTTCTTATAGACCAATTTAAAAAACAGTTTATTTAGCTAATAATTAATAAAAGCTGGTGGAATATCCTGGCTTAGTTCCCACAGAAAGATATTAGAACGAGACTATACAACTGGAATGAAAATTCTCTTGCTTGAAGTAAAAGCCAGCTTCCACTAGTACAACTTTTGATAAAAATCTTTTCATTCATTTTATTTTTGATTCATTATAATAAAAATAACTGTAGTGTATATCCACATAAATATATGTAACATTTTACATTTCATGTCTATTAGCTAGTCCTAATTAAGTCTCTGAGTATATGTGTTTATAATGTATAGCCTAGAGTGAAAGGCTTAATGTTTTATATTTAGGCACTATCAATTATAAAATGTTTTTCTATTTTTCCACAATTATATAGTTCTTAAATATAATGTTGCAGGCCTCTATTTTGAAAAAGATGTTTTTCAAATGTTTTGTACTGATTCAAGGCAGAAGATAAAACTTATTTGCTTTCTCATGGCAATAACCATAGAGTGAGAAATGGGCAATTACTTTTCCTCTTGTTTTGTGATTATTAGACGTTAATTTATTATTTTAGAGTAGGTTAGATGCCATTTATACTTTGTAAACAGTGATCCATAAACCTAAATATTATTTTTTATTTCTAGATTAACACATCATATTGTTGAGAAAGTTGAAATGCCCACCTCTGGTTGACCTGTTTGTTTATACTAAGTAAGCTCCTAATCTACTTTTGTGGCCTTAACTATTTTTACATCCTTATGTATACTATACTGCTGTCAACCCAGGCTACTTGTTCTTTCTTGCATATGATCATCCTTTTCGATCACCTTATTTTTGTTCTTTCTTCCTCTGAGCATCTTCTCTACACAGTCTCCGCTTACTGAAATTATACTCTCACTATTCAAGGCCCATTGCCAATGCTACCTCTTCCATGAAGTTTTCCCCTGATACTTAAAAGTATGTGAGTGCTCCTCTACCACTGAATTCTGCTTTGCATTATAGTTAATATTTTGTCTTATTTTTCCCTCCTGCTTCAAACTAGGTTACAATTTCTTTGAGAGGAGGAAAGGGACCATATCTTACTCATGTTGTGTACTATAAGTAATAAATATCTACTAACTTAGATTCAATTCATGGCATAAACTCTATCCCATAAAAATGTATCTTTCAGAAAAGCTGGAATTGTTTTTTAAACATAGGAAACCTTCAAATGGTTTTTCACCTTTATTAGCCTTACTAATTTTACTTACTAATTTTAGCAATTAATTTAAAAGGAAAATGGGCTGTATATTTAAAAATATGCAGAAAGAAAACTTTATTGCTTTTAAGACCAATCAAATATAATTGCATCTGAAAATGAAGAAACATTGAGTGAATAAGGTTGGTATTTTTTAGAAAATGTCTGATTTATTTTTATATACAAAAAAACTTTACAATAGATATTCTGGCACCTATTTTTTGGAGAGTGGGGGATATTGGCTTCATATTAGTGGACTGACTGTGATAAAGGATAAGTACATAAAAGAATAGGCAGAAAAGCTAGCAAGATATACTGGTGGCAATTTCTGGCTTGAAAGGGAGAAGTGATCAGATTACTTATCACCTGAAAAGTTTAGTGTTACTCCAAAAACTTTCTTTGAGTATGTAGTGAAGTATTTATTTAATCACATGCTACCTTCATAAATTAAACCTTAACTTCACCAAAAGGATTGCAAATGTGGGCAAGATGTTCAATTCATATACTTCTATCTTCACTGAATTTTGTTTCACTTCACTGAAGATGTTCTGAGGACAGAGATCCATGAAATATTTATGATATATTCCAAAGAGTTAGTGAGGCAAAGTAAAATTTTGAATTAATCATCAAATTTATGCTTTTTCTAAATTAAAGATTCAAAACTTAAAAATATTGATTGGTATGATTAATGATATTTAATTTCAAACTTCTGTGTATCTTAGATTTCAACAAATTCGTAAGAACATACGAATTTAACAGTGCAACATAATAAAAAATTTTTTCTAATTATAAAAATTTCCCATATATTTCATTACCCAGAAGTTAAAACTGACAAAGTCTTAGTCTGTTTCTTTGTTATCTACTTTTTAGATTTCAGGGTAATATATTTTAGTTTTTTTGGCCACGCCGTGCGGCTTCCGGGATCTCAGTTCCCAAACCAGGGATCAAACCCATGCTCTCTACAGTGGAAGCATGGAGTCTTAACCACTGGACCATCACGGAAGTCCCAGAGTTCAGGGTAATATATTTTAAAATAACACTGTGATCATATTGTATTAAATCATGAACATTTATTTCTCTGTGTCATTAAAATTTCTTTGATAATAATTTTAATGGCTACATTTTAGTCCATAAAATATTAATTAAAAAATATCACTAAAATTGGATTAGGCATGAAGGTTGTTTCTATTATTTTGCTATTGGCTATAACAAATGAGCATCATTCTACATGATTCTTGGATTGTACCTCCAATCATTTATAGTAGTAGGATTATAGTGTCAAGTGGTATGAGCTTTTTCACGGCTCTTGCTACATGTTGCCAGGAGCTTTCTAGGAGGGCTGTGCTACCATCAGAGGCCTCAAGACACATTTAATAGTTTGTATTAAAGTCTCAAAGGAAAGAGATATTTAAAATAACTACATGATTCCAGGAATATTAAAGTATTTTGGTTTAAAAGGTTAAAAAACTTTCCCCACTACATAGTGGATTAGCTAACTAATAAATACCTATAGACGTGTAGGATAAATGATATTGTAAGCACGTCCACATCTATCTTAGATGCTAGATATGGTGGGTCTGATTTGCTGTATTAAACCCAATGGATCCATGTATTTCATGTGTTACTTATGCAGAATTTTTCTTAAGTTGTGAGGTTTGGATCTTTTCCATAGTCTCAAGCAAACTTTTAGTCAGATAAATTATTGGGCAATTCATATAGATCAACACAGTTTTCATTCTGATTAAATCTATTATGTACACAACAGGAGTTTTCTAAATGCTTACACTAACTGGACAATAGTTACTTAAGAACACTATTTCTTCCTACTTGCTACCTCTACTCAACTTGTGAAACCACCAATGAGGTAAAGAATACTACTAACTTTCTTTCATAACAATTTCTGTATTTTGTGGTTTTACTCTAAGAATCAAATGCCCACGTGGCTAGTTCGATTACAATACCTGCTGGACTAGGCATGATGGGTGTTCCTGGTGGCCCTCCACCTCCTGGAGGACCCTAAATAATTACACAAAATTTCAGTAAAAATAAGGCACGGCATTAAACAATATAAGGAAAAACAGAAGTTAGACTTTATAATAATCCAGTTTGAAAACAGCAGAGGAAATACATTTTCTCCATAATTTATTTTCTTTGAATGCACAATCATTTCAATGTTATGCAAAATATAATTTAGCTTAAATATGTTGAGATTGTTTTGACAAGTTTCCAAAAACAATGAGCCTGTAACGCTGATTTATGATTCATGGCTTAATGACATCAGGTATAAGGAGGTTAAGGAGAAACCATTTAATAAGGCCTTTACAAATCCCATACAATAGAAATCATTCATGTGTATCTGTGATTTAGCTTACTGTAATTTTCTTACATTTTGTATCACTGGTTTTTATAGGCAACTGAAAATCAAAAGATATTCATATGTTTAAAAAAATACATTGATGCTGTTTCTTCTGCCAGCATCAACTGCAACACTTCTGATGCACTGTTCCTTCAGCTATCACATCAACTAGAAATGAGAGGTAATGCTGACTGATGAGAGGGTTTCTAAGGCTGTAGGTACACAATCAGTTTGAAATGGATGTTAGGTGACTCAAATCAATTCAGTTATTTCATGCAACCAAAATGAATAATTCAGGCAATGAGTTTTAGAATGTTCAGACTTACAGTAGTCAGATTAACTATTAAGTGGCTAAATTTTTGCTTCATTTGGAGTGCACAGACATAGCCCACTAATTATTTCAAATAATATATGTATTGCTATTTATTAAACAGCTTAAATTTACTTTCAATTAAGTCTATAATTTCATAAAACTATATATATCAAGCCTATTTTTAATTGACTTTAAGAAAAAATAGGTTTTACTCAAACTTTTGCCCTGTTGTGTCCTCTCCCGTTGCAGAGCACAGGCTCCGGACGCGCAGGCTCAGCGGCCGTGGCTCACGGGCCTAGCTACTCTGCGCATGTGGGATCTTCCCGGACCGGGGCACGAACCCGTGTCCCCTGCATTGGCAGGCGGACTCTCAACCACTGCGCCACCAGGGAAGCCCTACTCAAACTTTTTTACTTTCATAGAGATTGTGCAAAAAGTTAGACTTGCTTAGCTTGTATAGCTTAAAGGAATACTGAGCACTAAGTTCACAGGTCCAAAACAGCGTGTGCTTTTCGCTATGGTCACAGAACACTGTTTCCATGGAGGGTAAAATGCGCATTGATCTTCTTCCTAAGTACTCCTTTTTTCCTACTCTGGTTAACCACCACCTCTGAAAAGTTCTTTAGGAAAGATTCTTCTTTTTACCGTTTTACCCTTGCTACTCTGTTAGGCATTTTCCTCTAAATATTATAAACAAATTATCTTTTATGATGGCCTTGAGATACAGCAAGGATGTAATGTGATGATGGTTAAAAGGTCATTTCCAAGTTCAAGAGGTCATGTAAAACCTGCTAATTTGACGAATGTAAATAATTGGAAATTTTTAACATGTACTAAGTGATAAGAAGAAGAGTAAGTGGTCTCGGTTTCTAAGAATGAAAACTAGCCCTCCTTCCCCAAATTACTAGTCATTATTCTGCTATCTAATTCTCTTTGTGATTGGGAGAAAGTTTAATGTCTTCTTAGACTTTGTGTATGGGAAGTGGGGTGGGGAGGGAGTGTAGATTATTCTGAAGAACTGCAAATTCAAGCATATCATTGCATAACTGGGATGGCTTTCTTCATGATTGGACAGTGTATTGCAGTGGTTTACAGAAACATGCTGAAGTAAAACACAGTACTCAGGGCAATTTTGGCCAGATTGATAACTGTTTCACTAATGAACATCAACACTGAGGTTGGCAGACGAAACAACTCAATACACATCAGATGTTCATTTCTTGGCCAACACACAGGGGCTCTTCTTAACATCTGGACAACTATTTCATTGCCCAAATAGAACATAACATCAATTCTTATGAGCAAACAAACCCAAATGTACTTACTACATAATTCCCAGGAGATGCTGAGGAGTATGGTATCTGGAACATGAACAGGACAAAAAATATACATATTTTGATTCATGTGGCAGTATGCAGACTGACCTAAAATGAATCTATTTTCTAACTTTTGTCAAGGTTTAAAATTTATCACAAAGGATAAAGGCATTTATATAGGTCTGAGTGCTAGAAAACTGAATAAAATGCAGAATTATCTTGATTTACAAAAAAGAGAGGATTTTAGTCAAGAGAAATTTAGATAGAATTACAGCTTCAAGTTATATTGATTTCAGGGCAGTTGTACTCACTGCTTGATACAATGACACTTATTTTGTAATTAAAAAGATATATATTTGTGCAGCTAAAAACCAGAAACTAGAATTTTTCAAATTAGTAGCCTTTACAGATGCAATTTCTAATTTATGTGCATTCTGGGATACATTTTTTTTTTAAAGACAGGTTTCAGGCTACTATATTCATGCAGTAGTCAATACTTGATATATAAACCTCATTTTTCCCCCCTTTCCTTTCTAATTAGCTTCTAGAAAACAATATAATGAATGCAAAAGATTTTGTTAATGTAAGTCTCCAAAGACTACTAATTTGTGGGGATCAGATATGGGTAACATATTCCCTCTTTCCCTTCAAATCAAGCTCCTAACTAAGCTCTTTTCTAGAGATTAGAAGGTATTAATACGACATTGCTGTGATAATTTAAGAAATGAAAACTGGAAAACATATATTTAAAAATAACCCCTTAACTGTGGATATTAATAGAGAAGTTAAATCCAAATATTCTTTTTTCACACAAGCTCACTAGCTTACATCCTTCTGCACATCCAGAAGAGATATTTTTGCCTTATTCTGAAAAAAGCCAGTAAATTACTGTCTTCTTGGAGTAGGACAGCCAGGGCCAAAATAGGACCTTAAGAGTGATGAAAAGATTATAATGCCTGTACCTAAATGTTCCCTCCACCCCAACTCCTTCCTGATAATTAAACATAAATAATATGAAATAATAAAGTAAGCAGAAAGAAATACAACAAAGTTATGGTTTTCCTTTGATTTTAAGATTGAGTTATTTGAAAGCTCTCTCCTCATTGTTTGGTGTCCTCGCTTTGCCTTAAGCACAGACCACAGGTGTCTGAGCCTCTGGTTGGTCCACCTGTGGGGAAACTCAGCACTGCAGGTGGCCGTTACCGGAGTGTCCAGTATCACTAGTGATAACGATCACTTCTATGAGTATGCGGATCCCTATGGCAGTAGACATTTACTCGACTTGGTGAATGAAGATAGCTTTGCTCTCTAGGGTCCTCTGCAGTTCATGATCTACTATCCATCATCTGCTTATTATTTTAAACATGTGCACCTGCCCTCTCCAAATCACCAACTTATCTGTTGGCTCCAGCTTTCATCTCCTTACAGCTTTAGCACCTGGCTCATGTTCTTCTGCTTCTATTGCCTACCGTCACCCTTAAGCAACTTCAAGATATGATCTAACCACTCTTTAGATCTTTGGAATTTACACTCACTGTCTTTCCTTTCCTTTCCAATATACCCCCCTTTTCCATTTCTGAGCACGAATACATCCTAAAAGGTTTTGCACAGAGATCTAAACAACTTTCCTGACTGACATTTTTCTTGTTCCTCATGGCACTCACAAATAACATTCTATATTCCAACCAGAATCTTATCCCATCACAATTCCTCTTTAATTTTGGCTTACCCTCACTGTTTCTACCTCATAGTCTTTGTTGCCCTCATTAAGAGAAAGGAGGATTTGGGCTCCTACCCCTAGCACTTTATGGAACCTGCATTCTTGTAAATTACATCAGCATCTGCCAGCCTAGCCTGAGAAACAAAATATGACAATGTAGGTAGAAGTACTGTGTGGGTATAGAAGACGTTATTTGAGCTGGGCAGCTAGGACTTAGAGAGGGTGGGGGTCCATTAGAAAGACAAAGAGAAGGATCAGCATTTGAAAAAGAAATGTGAAAGTACACAGTTTATTAGGGAAATGGTATATGTAATTTTACACAGTTGTTGCAGTGTGGGATGTATAGGGGATTGTGGTAGATGATGAGGCTATATGGTCAGACTGGATTTATGCTGTTGGAAATAGGGAGTCACAGGCTTTAGAGAGACATGTTCAAATTTATGTTTTAGTAACATAACTCTAGAGGCATTATGGAACATGAATACAATTTAGGAGACCATTGCAAAAAGTCTAGGCAAGAGATGGTAAAAAGTGTTTTAGGCAGGGCTAATCAAGATAAGTAGGAGTAAGAGAATTTGACAGACTTTTCACAGATGTACTCCGCAGGGCTTGATGACAAACTGGGTGTGGTGGACAAGGGAAGGGAGAAGTTAAGGTGATTCTGAGGTTTCCAACTTGCTGACTGGGTGGATGATGGTGCTACTAATTTATATATAGGGAATTTAGGAAGTGGGGGACAAGTTTGGGGAATACCTGACATGTCGAATTGGAAAGCACTAATAGACACTGAGTTAGATCTGATCAACAGATATTTGGAAACAGAGGTCTGGAACTCATTGGAGATAGGACTAGAGATAAAGCTTCAATTGAATAAATTTCCATTTTGTGCTGGGCATGAGACTTTAATCTAGGATTTGATTAGATTTAGTGATAGTTGAAAATGTTAAAATGAAAAAAAAAAAAAAGCCCAAGATTGGAATTAAAGAACATTACTAGTTAAGAAAGGGCGGATAATGTGACTGGAGGAAAATCAGGAGAAAATATCTCATAAAAAGTCAAGCAAGTTAGACTTTCAGGAAGCAAGGAGTTGGGGCAGCTTGGCTAGGAAATGCCTAAACTGGGCTTATTTTTGAGCTCTGTCAGGCTCAAGTCTTTCAACCTTTCTGTGACACATCTAAGAATAAATAATAAAAAGGAATATGCTAGTACAAATATGGAAAAAAACACATTATTTAAATGAAGAAAAGAAATGAAGAGACATTTAAACAAAACCAAGGTATCAAATATTTCAAAGGTCAGGTATGATGAGGACAGAAAATAAGTCATTATTTTTGGTTAGTAAGTAGAAGGTCACTAGTAACCTTCAGAATAGTACTTTTCATGGGAATTGAAACAGTTGAGAAGTCAATTCAATCAGTCTTCGTCCATCACCTGTTATATTTCAGGCACTGCACTACCACATAGTAATGAAATGGAAAAGAGGATCAAGGAATTCACTGTCCAGGAGAATGGTGGTGAGGGATTCAATGTGTGAGAGACACTGGATGGTGGTTTGAGACTGAGGAAGGGTTGAGAGAAGTTTTCTATCAGTTGCCCTCTCCCAACTCTAGAGGAGTGAAAGACTGGGGGTTTTAAGGTTGTCTTGGGATTTTGTTCATTGGCACAGTGTTAGGGAAAGTTCCAGCCAATGGAAAGGGATTGATGAAAACTCCTTTAGAAAATGAATGAGCAAGATATGTAGAGACATCAAGACATGGAATAAAGAGAACAGATAAAACAGCGTTGAGAACATTTCTGAGACAAGCGGAAAGAAAAACGATTAAAGTTCTTATAATATTGGAGGTAAGGGTAGAATTTGAAGAAATTTGAGTCTAATGGTGTTTTGTTTTTTTTCCTCTATAAAATATGAGACAAGTTTAGCTAATGGAGAAGGGGCCAAAGATAAGAAGTGCAGGAAAGGCAGGCGACTAAAGAAGAGTTAAAAAAAATTGCTGGTCACACACATCAGTGAGGACTCAGCAGAGGTTGAAGGTTATATATTTAAATTATAACACATTATGTTATAATGTTCAAAGACTTGAAATCACCTTCAACTTCTTCACTTTCTTTATCCTCAAGTCCAACAAGTCACCAGGTATTTTTGATTCTATGTGAGACATTTATCTTGGCCATCCTTTCTCCACTGCTTTTACCTTAGCCTCTGACAACATTTTATAAGGTCTGTTACTATACTCTCCTAATATTGTTTCCCTATGTGTCCATTTTATATACTATCTTCCTAAAACACAGCTCTGTTCCACACAGATGATTTACAGATTTCTCAGCATTCAGAGCCCTGAACACATCATGGTCCCATTTTTCTTTTTCCAGCTTTGCCTTCCAAATCTATGTTCCCAGCCACTAAGAATCTAATAATTTTTTCTCACACATTGCCTGCATTTCCCTTTCTCTTTACTTTTGTCCAGGCCTCTCTCCACCTCTAGTGACCAGATTCTTCCCAATGTAATTAATCTCATTCCTCCACCCCTCTCCCATATGCTACACAAAATAACCATTAATATGAAATGAAAGATGAAAATGCAGGTGTAGAAGATAAGCAAGACCAGAGAGGTAGAAGATCAGAATCATAGAACAAGAATCTCTTATTTGACAGATGATAAAATTAAGGGCCATATGTATTGTCTGGTTAAGCTAGACAGAAAATTCAAGAGCTGTGGCAACAATCCAAATATTCTGAAATATTCTGACTCCTAATATCCATGACTGGTGCTGTGGTAGGGGGAACAGCAGAATAACAAGAAGTTTTTTGGCTTCATTAAAAAAAAGATTAGCTAAGTAGCTTTATATTTTAGCTAAGTAGCTTTCGTCAACTGTGAATTTCAAAACTACCTTAAAAGCACTGAAATTCAGTTCACCAGAAATCGCAAGGGGAACATTATCTGTGTCAGTGTAAAGTTGAAAATATTCTATTATTTTGTAATGCTCTTTAAAAAAAATGAGCATCTATTTGTACAGGGCAGAGCCTATTTGGAGTAAAATATTTGTATTTCTCTTAGGCTTAATCATTGTAGTAGATCCTCATTTTTCCTTAAAGGGGTTTTCTCTTCTATCGGTCCAGCTAGTGAGTTGATGAATACAATGCTATACTGAACGTTTGTTGTTTCTGCCTATCCCCTCTTTTGCCAACAATTCCTTGAATTCTCTTTGAACCATACCTCCCTTATTTTTCCATGTGGCTCGGCGGGGGGGGGGCTCAGGAAGTGGGTGTGTGACCTAGGCCTGGCCGATAGAGCATTGTACATAACTGGTTCATGAATGAGTCTATGTACCCAAGCTAAGTGAATCCAGTTCAGTTAGTTATTCCCAATACCTGTGCTTAACTGATAGAGTTGTGCTCTTTTGTACTCAACAGGGAGCTGTGAGGATATAAATCTGGAGCTTCACAGGGCCTTCTTGCCAGATGAGTGGAACAAAGGTAAGCAATGAATAGAGGCAGTGTCTGATGATGTTATTTGAATACTTGGAACCAAATGTACCCCAAAGCAAATTTATATCTGGACTTTTCAGATACACGATCCAGTAATATTCTCTTTCAATATGAGCCTAGTTTGGTTAGTTTTCTATACCTTGTAATCAAAAGTGTCTGCAGACAAAGCTAATTAAGATATTTTTGATAAAAGTGCTTGCTACTTAATGATTAGAACTTGCTTTATAGTTCAACCCAAATGCACAGTTCTTTGTGAAAAACATAAAAAAGAAAAAAAATGGTTGGTAGACTTGTAAATAAGCTTCCAAGTAAGAATCTGAGGCCAGTACTGTAATGCTCAGAGTGAAGGACGTTAAAAGTAAAAAATCATACTCTTATTTTGAATTAAAAACATAAATTTGTCCTTAAAAATGTTTCTCCTGCTGCCATGCAAAACAGTGCCAAAAACATTTTTGATCAAAACACTTGTATATGACAAAACTATGTAAAGATAAAGATTAAGCAGATAAATAAATGTATTGTGGATAATGGTTGGTAGATTTCTCACTTTCAGAGAAGTGAAGTATAAAGCTGGAAAGCAGAAAGTCTAGAATGAACTCTGTTGTACTGAATTGAAGTTGAAGCACCAGTGTGCACTCACGGGGTTTTTAAAACATTTTATTGGATAAAAGTTGATTTACAATGTTGTGTTAGTTTCAGGTGTACAGCAAAGTGATTCAGTTATACATATACATAGATTCATTCTTTTTCAGATTCTTTTCTGATACAGGTTATCACAGAATATTGAGTAGAGTTCCCTGTGCTATACAGTAGATCCTTGTTGATTATCCATTTTATATATAGTAGTGTGTATATTTTAATCCCAAACTCCTGATTTATCCCTCCCCTCCACGTTTCCCCTTTGGTAACCATAAGTTTGTTTTCGATATCTGTGAGTCTGTTTCTGTTTGTAAATAAGTTCATTTGTATTATTTTTTAAAAATCAGATTCCACATATGAGTTATATCATATGATATTTGTCTTTGTCTGACTTACTTCACTTAGTATGATAATCTCTAGGTCCATCCATGTTGCTGCAAATGGCATTATTTCATTCTTTTTTATGGCTGAGTAATACTCCATTGTATATATGTACCACATCTTCTTTTATCTATTCATCTGTTGATGGAAATTTAGGTTGCTTCCATGTCTTGGCTATTATAAATAGTGCTGCAGTGTGCACTCATGGTTTTAATATGTAGAGATACAGAAAGATATAGATGTGTGTGGGTGTGTGTATATACATACATCTGTATCCTAGTTCTGTTGGTTGAGAGGGTTAGAAGCTAGATTACTCCAATGGGTTCTAAATACCACTCTCCACTAAAAGGAACCAGGGACCCTTAAAAAATGGCTGTTTCCAAGGCTAAGACTGGGAAAATATGAGCTTCAAAATGCTCAAAGAATAATGGGGTCATGTCAAAAGGACAAATGATCCAACCTGAAAGGGTTTTAACTGGACAAATCTGAAATGATTTTAGTATTAAAAAAACCTATTGGACAAGGTAAGAATCCACGAGTACCTTGGATTACATGAATGATTGGAGAAGAAAGAAAATCTCTTATAGTAGAAAGTCAACTAATAAGTGGAGAAGGAAAGACAGAATTAGAAAACAGACATTCGGCAACCAACACAGCAAAAAAACGATTCAGGCGAGATTCATCAATGGATACTAAAAGTAGCAGATTAAAGTAGGATCTTTATGATAGTGTCAAAGTATGTCTTCACAGGTTGAAAATTACAAAGGGAAAAATAGTAATTTAACAAGCTAGGAGAAACCTAACAAGCATCATCTAACTAAGTGATGAAAGTTAACATCACAAGTAATAGATAAATCACCATCCTATGCCCCCTGAAATGATGCACTGAGCAAATCACAAAATTACTTCTGTGGATTCCTGCCAAATATATATAACATGAATCTAATCATGAGGAACCATCAGCCAAGACCAACTTATGGGACATTCTACAAAATAACTGGCTTGCAGTCAACAAAACTCCAAGTTTACAAAAGACAAAAGTTAAGGGACCTGTTCCAGGTTAAAGGAGACAAAGAGACATGCCAGATGAGTGCAGCAAGTGAACTGGGATTTTCTTTTGTTACAAAGGATATTGTTGGGGCAACTGGTGAAATCAAAATAAGGTGTACAGCTTAGAAAATGGATTACATCAATATTAATTTTTAAATTTTGATCCTTATACTATGGTTATGAAAGATGTCTTTGTTTTTAGGAAACACAAAGTATTTAAAAGAAAAAAAAGTATATAAAACATATTTGGAAACAACAAAAACAAAACAGCCAGCCACTTTAATGTGCTGCTCTGAGGAGCCAGAGGCTTACTGTATTGATACCAAATGAAAAGTATTTGTAATTTTAAACATGGACAACAAGTCCAAAGAACTTGGAATTCAAAATAATACAGATAAATTGTCACTACAACATAATCAATGGTGTTTAGGGGAAAAGAATCTCTCTTTAATACTTTTGCTTTGCTTCGTGTAAGCCTTATGTTTTTGCTAGAAAGTCATCAGTTGTCTTTGGTTTTTTTCTTCTCATAATCTGTCATATTCAGAGGAATGCTTTTCTTTTCTGTGCTCAGGATGACGCTCCTTTCTTTTTCCAAAGAGAAAAGTATAGGTGTTCCTTCACAACTTTTCCCTATTCAAATTCTTTGGGGGGAAGTGTACCCATATGTGGTATATATTAACAGAAGGGACTGCTTTCAACTTGATTACGTGCCTACATGTGTGCTGGCCAAATGCCCATTTCACAGCGGTTGTTCAGTAGTTTGATATGCACAGCTCCTTCCCTAACGCCTAGTGTTTCTCAGGGTCTAAAATAATGCAGAGCTGCCGCCCTGATACAGTACATTCTCCTATCCACGTGCTCGGCTCTGTGAAATCCCCAAGAGTTGTTTAGGTATCTAAAAACTAAAAATGATCAGAAAGCATAACTCTCTCCTCATCTCTGCCTCTACCTAATACTCTTCACTTGGATAACATACCCGCTAGGCGCAATGCACCACCTTTAGTATCATATCCTGCCCACCTTCCTCGGTGGAGGAAGCTTTTGGAGGATACTATCTCCAGATAAGCGTACAAAAGGAGGTCCTGCAGGAGGTGGGCAGTGGAGGGGATGGCTGGCTGAGCTGGCAATGAGGAAGGAGAGAGGGTCCTCTTGCTTCTAGGCAGGAAGGCTTACTAGCTAAGGTGGGTCGTCGATTGTGCTTTTTAACCCAGTTTCATCAGACATGTAGATAACAGAAATTCTTTCCAGATTCTGACAATAAGAAGATTTGCAGAGTTTTCACTGTTATTAAAAAATTGTTTTTCTGCACCTTTATAGGTATTTTAATGGGGAGTTCAAAGAAAGTATCTTGAGCTGCTAGTTAGATGCCTTTTAAAAGTGAAATCTTGAAATCTGAAAGGCATATGTAACAAGAGGCAAATAGAAATGTGAACTAGTCAAAAGCATATAAGCAGACTAAAAGAAATTTGGAGGAGAAAAGATAGTCATATTACAACATAATCAGGTAAAATGGTATCTTAGAAGATTTGTTGAACTTAAATAGTGAACTGAAGACCCAAACGGAAGCAGCAACATCACTCTCTCCACCCCAAACAATATTATTTAATTAGCAACTGTAATAGCTATTGAAACTAAGAGATAGGCAGATAATATAAAGTAAATGTTTTCTCTAAAAATATGACAGTTACTTAATTGAGAAGAAAGTGATTTCTGCTTTAGAATAGCAATGGATTTAGGATGATTCTTTCTATACCACCCACACCTCACTTTAAATTTTCTTTAAGTTTAAATTAACATTAAACATTGAATCAGTTTCATGTTTATTTAGCATTAAGGCCACTGCTAGTCAGTGAAGGTACCTCTGCATATTAGCAAAAGGCATCCCTTCTGGGCAGAATCCATAGACTTCACAAGTGGAAAACAGCTATATTTCAGCCTCCTTTTGACTCCCTAGACTCAGGCATCTTTGTGCAGTGCACATACTACACAAATGTACAGAGCAGAGCTCTCTTGCAGATTGAAGAACTCAAGGTTTCAAAAGTCAAGAAAAAAATCTCCAGGATCATTAAATTTAAATCGATATTAATTTTAAGATTGAAAGCTTAATTTTTAACCTGTGCCTATATTTGTGACATTAATAAGAGACAAAAATATTTACGCAGTCAAATCATGGCCACAAAACTTGTAAGGAAAATTCCCATGATGTCAGATACATAGATACAAGTGTAAGGATGGCAGTTTAGCCCACAGGCACAAGGTAAATGTGTACTTCCTTCTTGGGGCAGCGAGAGAGCAAATAGGTATAACCAGAACAGCAAATATAATAATAATAACTGAGATTGATTTTATTTGGCAACTTAGTAATTATTATAGTTATTTTAGAAGGTGAATTCATTATATGATAAATTTTACGATAAATGTAGGCTACCGTAGAGTATCCTTAAATCACACTACTCCTCTATTTTTGAGGGCCTGGTAATCTACATAGAATGCATGTTTACATTAGACCTTGATGTGAAAAAAATCACATAATTTCAAAAGTTATACATATTTTTCTAAAAACATATAAAAATTTATTTTTTGAATTATTTCTTAAAAAAAAGGTTAATATAACCAATTGCAGGGCTTTCAAAAGCAACAGATTTTTGTTGTTAAATGCTACAAAGTGCAAAGAAAATGAAAAAAAATACATATACTCACTGAGTTGGCATTTGTTGGGTTTGGCCAAGGTCTACCACCACCAGGACCCCTGTAAGACAAAATGACAAATGAAATTTTAACTGATGCTCTGAATGTTTCACAGTAAGCAATAACATCATAAAATACAAACATTTATAATTCAGTTACCATGCAGTTCTAATCCAGCACTGAAATTACTCTTTATATTTTCACAGCTTTTTTATTTCTGAAATCCAAAAATTTTATCATTCCCCCAAACAGCTTTCACTGTTTTACAGCTGTTTTAAACAGCTTCATCACTAATTATGAGATAAATATAAAAGATAATTGTGACAATAATAAGTGCTGCATGTATCATTCAAAATGAAAATGAAATTATTTGTGAAATATCATTATACATAAAATGATTGCTCTTAAGCTACAAATGAATAAATGTACATAGTAGGTATCTAAATTTGCCTCCTCTTCAAAAAATTGCATAGAATATCATGTTACTTTATACATCTATATATCAATCTATCTTTCGGTGCTAGTGATGATTTGGTTACTATTAAACAAGGGAAACACATTTCTTGTTTTCATAATTGTAGTTCAAGATAGTGGCCAGGGTAAATCTTGTGGAAAAATAGGAGGTAATTTATGCTAATGTATGTCAATATATTACTTCATGTTAGAGCGAGGGAGAATGTTCCCTATTCTATAGCTTAAAAGGACATAAAGCTTTTAAAACAAAATTAATGCCTAATTAAATTAAAAACATCTCTTGTCCGTTTGCTTTTTAGTATTAAGTGTACCTGAATATATACTGCCTGATAAAAAGTAGACTACTGTCAGCAGGTCTTCTCTAATTAGAGTCACTCAAAATTCCCCTTTTCCCTCTAATCTCAATGAAAACACTGTGACATTTTTTAATTTAAAAAAAGTCCCCTGATTCTTATTCTAGGGACCTTAAACCTAAAGTTCTAAATGCTAGATAGAGGCTATCCAAGTTAGCTATATTACCCATGTTTGCTTGGAATATTTAGAACTGTTCTGGGTATTATTTTGGGGTTCCCCAGGAATGTAAACAGCAGGGAAGGGCATGAAAAATAGAGCCTAGTGTCCTTAGGCTCTATTAGGATGCCCAAGTGCAAGTCCCCTTTTGACCAGAACGGACTTGGTCAAAGTATCATGCATAGGGAGAAGGTGAGGGGCACGTGTATTGTCTCTGGAAATAGTTCCTCTCTACGATAATGATGAGGACTTTACAATTAGTTACTGGAACACTTTGGAAAGGTGATTTTACATAGAGGATTCAGTGTCTTAATGGACAGAAACTGAGGTAAAGCATAGGATATACGCTGATCAAGTAAAACACTTGACTTGTTTGATGTTAAATAAAACACAGTAAAGAAACTGGAAAATATTTATCTTAAAACAACATAAAAATATACTATATATCCAAATCATGGGAAAAATTTGTATGCAACAACATGCAGACAATCTCATATTTTGAAATATTATGTTTAAACAAGGGCTGTATGAATAAGAGATATTAAATATAAAATAATTTTGTTAGTTAAAAATTTGTTTAATGTTAAATTAATGTGCTAAACATGTAAAACAGTGACATGAAGGAGCCATAATTCCAGTTAGAAATACTTACTTGCCATAATATAGTAAGATTTAGTTTGTTTTAACAATAATAAATTATGAAGTGAATTTCAATAAAATTTATTGAGTACAATGGAGACAATAATATGTTTTATTGTTAAATTCACTTTTGCTTTCTTGGGGCCAATATCAATAAGAGAATAAGTCTCTCTGGTTGGACCTTCCATACTTCAGAACTTTCCCTGTTAGAGGGAAATATTTGTGATTTCATTGTCCTTGAATCCTAATTTATAGAAAACTGAAAATGGTATAAGACTCCAAATAACAGTCAACAGTAACAAATAATGGAAATTTGAGTCTGTAAAGCTTAAAGGCTCTTTAAAAAACAGATATTATATAAATAGTAAAATATTATGTAATAAAAATATTTTAAAATATCTGGGTATATTTAAATGAGAAACCCAAATATGAACAAAAATAATCATTTGACATTTTCAGCCATACTTTTAGTCTCCATAGTCTAGGGAATTAAATGTACCCTTATGTATCTGTTTAAATGTATGTGAGAAAGGAATGAGACAATGTTAAGCTATTTGAGTCTCTTAATAGTCATATGAGAATAACTTTCCTCTATACTAGCAAAACTGTGTTGATCTAAAGTCAACCACATCACTACAAAATGATATTAGATACATTCTTAACATTTAAAGAGAATTTTGGGTTGATCATAGCATTCAAAATGTATACTCCTTACCTCTATACATAGTATTCAAAATTATTCTTTAAAAGGCATTCTATTTTAAAGTCAGAATCTTAGGTAGGTAAATTTTATATGTATCTAAATCCTATTGTTAAGAGTTTCAGCTTTTGATGTAAGCACAAGATATCACTCCTTTTTGTAGAAACCATTAATAAGCCTAAACCTTTGAGGAATTTAAGAAAAGTCAGACTTTATGTCTATCCATTTTTACTTTAAAAGTAAGAAGACATGATAGGAAAATTTGACCTACTTTTTCCCCTTGTTCTGTTAGTTTTGAGCCTGGCTGGTATCCACCTATTAACCTATTTTCTATTTTAGGCAAAACTGCTTTCCATGAAAATGGTTCCAGAAACTTAAACAAATCCCTATGTACATCAAAAG